>NC_092154.1:7514888-7529888 GCF_045791955.1 Oncorhynchus clarkii lewisi
ACAGTACCTGGTCATCAGAAAGCTGTCTGGGCCACGTTGACATGCTGACAGTACCTGGTCATCAGAAAGCTGTCTGGGCCACGTTGACATGCTTACAGTACCTGGTCATCAGAAAGCTGTCTGGGCCACGTTGACATGCTGACAGTACCTGGTCATCAGAAAGCTGTCTGGGCCACGTTGACATGCTGACAGTACCTGGTCATCAGATAGCTGTCTGGGCCACGTTGACATGCTGACAGTACCTGGTCATCAGATAGCTGTCTGGGCCATGTTTACAAGCTGACAGTACCTGTTCTTCAGATAGCTGTCTGGGCCACGTTGACATGCTGACAGTACCTGGTCTTCAGATAGCTGTCTGGGCCATGTTTACAAGCTGACAGTACCTGGTCTTCAGATAGCTGTATGGGCCATGTTTACAAGCTGACAGTACCTGTTCTTCAGATAGCTGTCTGGGCCACGTTGACATGCTGACAGTACCTGGTCTTCAGATAGCTGTCTGGGCCACGTTGACATGCTGACAGTACCTGGTCTTCAGATAGCTGTCTGGGCCACGTTGACATGCTGACAGTACCTGGTCTTCAGATAGCTGTATGGGCCATGTTTACAAGCTGACAGTACCTGTTCTTCAGATAGCTGTCTGGGCCACGTTGACATGCTGACAGTACCTGGTCTTCAGATAGCTGTCTGGGCCACGTTGACATGCTGACAGTACCTGGTCTTCAGATAGCTGTCTTGGCCATGTTTACAAGCTGACAGTACCTGGTCTTCAGATAGCTGTCTGGGCCACGTTGACATGCTGACAGTACCTGGTCATCAGATAGCTGTCTGGGCCACGTTGACATGCTGACAGTACCTGGTCTTCAGATAGCATTCTGGGCCACGTTGACATGCTGACAGTACCTGGTCTTCAGATAGCTGTCTGGGCCACGTTGACATGCTGACAGTACCTGGTCTTCAGATAGCTTTCTGGGCCATGTTTACAAGCTGACAGTACCTGGTCTTCAGATAGATGCATTAGATGAGGCTCTAGAGATCTACTATTCTGTATCAGCAGTCATGGGCCTCCTTGCTGTGTGGAGGAGAATGTGCTATCTGTTTCTCTAAGGTTCCATATATCTCTGTCTGTTTCCCCAGTGGGCCATATATCTCTGTCTGTTTCCATAGGGGTCAATATATTTCTGTCTGTTTCCCCAGGGGTCCATATATCTCTGTCTGTTTCTCTAAGTGTCCATATGTCACTGTCTGTTTCCATAGGGGTCCATATATCTCTGTCTGTTTCCCCAGGGGTCCATATATGTCTGTTTTTTTTCCATAGGGGTCCATATATCTCTGTATGTTTCCCATGGGGTCCATATATCTCTGTCTGTTTCCCTAGGGGTCCATATATCACTGTCTGTTTCCCAAGGGTTCCATATATCACTGTATGTTTCCCATGGGGTCCATATATCTCTGTCTGTTTCCCTAGGGGTCCATATATCACTGTCTGTTTCCCAAGGGTTCCATATATCACTGTCTGTTTCTCTAAGGGTTCATATATCACTGTCTGTTTCCCAAGGGGTCCATATATCACTGTCTGTTTCCCCAGGGGTCCATATATCACTGTCTGTTTCCCTAGGGGTCCATATATCTGTCTGTTTCCCAAGGGGTCCATATATCACTGTCTGTTTCTCTAAGGGTCCATATATCTCTGTCTGTTTCTCTAAGTGATCTCTGTCCTGAAATCATACAATCCTTATTGTAGTAATTATGACTTGGAGATTAAAATACAAAATGTAAAATGTGTTTGTTGTTATGCATCTGTTCACCGCCTCGTCATCATGGGGAGGTCTGTTCTCTCGTTTCCTCCCTGGCTTGGTGGTAGCAGAGTGGCTACCTCTCTCTCTCTCTCTTTCCTTATCTCCCTCACTCTCTGTCCTTCTCTCCCTCTCTCTCCCTCTCTATCTCTCTTTCCTTATCTCCCTCACTCTCTGTCCCTCTCTCCATCTCTCTCCTTCTCTCTTTCCTTCTCTACCTCTCTCTCTCTCTCTCTTTCCTTATCTCTCTCTCATGCTCTCTCTCCCCATCTCTCTCTCTCTCTCTCTCTCTCTCTCTCTCTCTCTCCTCTCCCTATCTCTCCTCTCTTCTCCCTCTCTCTCCATCTCTCTATTATTGTCTCAGTGGGACGGTGGGAGCACAGCGCCTGCCTCCTATTATCTCTCTCTCTCTCCTTTCTTTCTCTTGTTTCCTCATCTGGCTCGTGGGATGGTGAGGGAGCAGCGGCTGCTTCTCCTTCTCCCTCTCTCTCTCCTTTCTTTCTCTTGTTTCCTCCTCTGGCTCGTGGGATGGTGAGGGAGCAGCGGCTGCCTCCTCTTATCTCTCTCTCTCCTTTCTTTCTCTTGTTTCCTCCTCTGGCTCGTGGGATGGTGAGGGAGCAGCGGCTGCCTCAGCGCCAAACAAAGCAATAAATATCTCTCCGCCTCACCGGTCCACTCGCTTGATCCCTGAGAAAAAAGGAAGCGAGGGGAAAAGAGCATTGATGGGCTCTTCCTGGAACACACAGGGTACACCTATAGCTACTGTAGGACGGAGTGAGAGATTGAATTGAGACAGAGAGAAAGAGAGAGAAATGAGAGAGAGAGAGAGAGAGAGAGAGAGAGAGAGAGAGAGGGGGAGGGAGAGAGAGGGAGGGAGATCCCACTGGGCACACAGAGGTTGAATCGATGTTGTTTCCATATAATTTCAACGAAATGACGTGGAACCAACTTAGAATAGATGTTGAATTGACATCTGTGCCTAGTGGGATGTTTTTCAGGCTTATTCTAAAATGTATTAAATAAATAAAAATCTTCATCAATCTACACACAATACCCCATAATGACAAAGTGAAAATATGTTTTTAGAAATGTTAGCAAACGTATGAAAAAAAACTGAAATACCTTATTTAAATAAGTATTCAGACCCTTTGCTGTGAGACAAAACATTTTCGGCAGCATTGAAGGTCCCCAAGAACACAGAGGCCGCAATCATTCTTAAATGGAAAAAGTTTGGAACCATCAAGACTCTTCCTAGAGCTGTCCGCCCGGCCAAACTGAGCAATCGGGGGAGAAGGACCTTGGTCAGGGAGGGGACCAAGAACCTGATGTTCCTCTGTGGTGATGGGAGAACCTTTCAGAAGGACAACCATCTCTGCAGTACTCCACCAATCAGGCCTTTATGATAAAGTGGCCAGAAGGAAGCCACTCCTCAGTAAAAGGTACATGACAACCCGCTTGGAGTTTGCCAGAAACAAGATTCTCTGGTCTGATGAAACCAAGATTGAACTCTTTGGCCTGAATGCCAAGCGTCACGTCTGGAGGAAACCTGGCACCATCCCTACAGTGAAGCATGGTGGTGGCAGCATCATGCTGGGAGGATGTTTTTCAGCGGCAGGGACTGGGACACTAGTCAGGATCGAGGGAAAGATGAATGGAGCAAAGTACAGAGAGATCCTTAATGAAAACCTTCTCCAGAGCGCTCAGGACCTCAGATTGGGGCAAAGGTTCAACTTTCGACAGGACAACAACCCTAAGCACACAGCCGAGACAATGCAGGAGTGGCTTCGGGACAAGTCTCTGAATGTCCTTGAGTGGCCCAGCCAAAACATCTCTGGAGAGACCTGAAAATAGCTGTGCAGTGACGCACCCCATCCAACCTGACAGAGCTTGAGGGGATCTGCAGAGAAGAAGTGGAAGTAACTCCCCAAATACAGGTGTGCCACGTTTGTAGCGTCAAACCCAAGAAGACAAGGCTGTATTCACTACCAAAGGTGCTTCAACAAAGTACTGAGTAAAGGGTCTGAATACTTATGTAGATGTTATATTTAAGTTTTTGAGGAAATTTAACGTAACAAAATGTACAAAAATAAAATAATTAAAAGAGGTCTGAATACTTTCCAAAGGCACTTTAGATAGAAAACACAGCATGGGAAATAGTTATGAGCATCCAGCTGGTGAAAACACAAGAATATGGAGACAGTGGTATGACATGACTAGATATAGGACACAACTAGATATAGAAACACACACCGACCTAGATATAGGACACGAGCCTACTAGATGGTAGTAGGTGCTCACGTTGCCCCTAGTGGATAGTATTGAAGACATCTCCCTACTAGATGGTAGTAGGTGCTCACGTTGCCCCTAGTGGACAGCATTGAAGACATCTCCCTACTAGATGGTAGTAGGTGCTCACGTTGCCCCTAGTGGACAGCATTGAAGACATCTCCCTACTAGATGTTAATAGGTGCTCACGTTGCCCCTAGTGGACAGTATTGAAGACATCTCCCTACTAGATGGTAGTAGGTGCTCACGTTGCCCCTAGTGGACAGCATTGAAGACATCTCCCTACTAGATGTTAATAGGTGCTCATGTTGCCCCTAGTGGACAGTATTGAAGGCATCTCCCTACTAGATGGTAGTAGGTGCTCACGTTGCCCCTAGTGGACAGTATTGAAGACATCTCCCTACTAGATGGTAGTAGGTGCTCACGTTGCCCCTAGTGGACAGTATTGAAGGCATCTCCCTACTAGATGGTAATAGGTGCTCACGTTGCCCCTAGTGGACAGTATTGAAGACATCTCCCTACTAGATGGTAGTAGGTGCTCACGTTGCCCCTAGTGGACAGCATTGAAGACATCTCCCTACTAGATGGTAGTAGGTTCTCACGTTGCCCCTAGTGGACAGTATTGAAGGCATCTCCCTACTAGATGGTAATAGGTGCTCACGTTGCCCCTATTGGACAGTATTGAAGACATCTCCCTACTAGATGGTAATAGGTGCTCACGTTGCCCCTATTGGACAGTATTGAAGACATCTCCCTACTAGATGGTAATAGGTGCTCACGTTGCCCCTAGTGGACAGTATTGAAGACATCTCCCTACTAGTGGACGGTATTGAAGACATCTCCCTACTAGATGGTAAGAGATGGTAAGAGGGCAGTAGGTAGGGGAGTGGTAGAGGGCAGTAGGTAGGGGAGTGGTAGAGGGCAGTAGGTAGGTATAATAGCAGGGGAGTGGTAGAGGGGAGTGGTAGAGGGCAGTAGGTAGGGGAGTGGTAGGTAGGGGAGTGGTAGAGGGCAGTAGGTAGGTTTAATAGCAGGGGAGTGGTAGAGGGCAGTAGGTAGGTTGTAATAGCAGGGGAGTGGTAGAGGGCAGAAGGTAGGTATAATAGCAGGGTAGTGGTAGAGGGCAGTAGGTAGGTGTAATAGCAGGGAAGTGGTAGAGGGCAGTAGGTAGGTATAATAGCAGGGGAATGGTAGAGGGCAGTAGGTAGGGGAGTGGTAGAGGGCAGTAGGTAGGTGTAATAGCAGGGGAGTGGTAGAGTGCAGTAGGTAGGTATAATAGCAGGGAAGTGGTAGAGGGCAGTAGGTAGGTGTAATAGCAGGGGAGTGGTAGAGGGCAGTAGGTAGGTGTAATAGCAGGGGAATGGTAGAGGGCAGTAGGTAGGTATAATAGCAGGGGAGTGGTAGAGGGCAGTAGGTAGGTATAATAGCAGGAGAGTGGTAGAGGGCAGTAGGTAGGGGAGTGGTAGTGGGCAGTAGGTAGGTATAATAGCAGGGGAGTGGTAGAGGGCAGTAGGTATAATAGCAGGGGAGTGGTAGAGGGCAGTAGGTATAAAAGCAGGGGAGTGGTAGAGGGCAGTAGGTAGGTATAATAGCAGGGGAGTGGTAGAGTGCAGTAGGTAGTTATAATAGCAGGGGAGTGGTAGAGGGCAGTAGGTAGGTATAATAGCAGGGGAGTGGTAGAGGGCAGTAGGTAGGTGTAATAGCAGGGGAGTGGTAGAGGGCGGTAGGTAGGTATAATAGCGGGGTTCAGTAGGTAGGTATAATAACAGGGTGCAGAAGGTAATCAGGTTTAGCCAAAGCACCTTAAATAATTAAACACTCACTGAGTCAGATTACCTTGTGTAAATAAACTCACACACGTGTACGTACAGACAAATACAGATATGTTTACACACACACAGGTACGGACACACACACAGTTACAGAGGTAGGCTACAACACAAACAAACAAACACACACACACACACACCCACACACACACACACACACTGACTCACACACACACACACGCTTGGACTACACAGCAGATCTTTGTGGTGGGCTATCTTCTGGCTGCAAGTGCCAACTCTCCTCTATCTTTTCTTCCCTCTCCTCTCTCCCCACTTCCTCCTCTTCCTCTTCTCCTCCCTCTCCCCTCTCCTCCTCTCCTGTCCTCCTCTCCTCTCTCCTTTCCTCCCTCTCCCCTCTCCTCTCCTCCTGCTCTCTCCTCTCCTCCTCCCTCTCTTCCTCTCTCCCCTCTCCCCTCTCCTACTGTCTCCTCTCCTCCAGTCTCCTCTCCTCCTCTCTCCTCCCTCTCTTCCTCCCACTCTACTGTTATTTTCCCTCCTCCTCTCTCTCCTCCTCCCCCTCTTCATCCCTCTCTCCTGTTGTTTTCCCTCCTCTTCTCTGGTCTCCTCCTCTCTCCTTCTCCCTCTCTTCATCCCTCTCCCCTGTCGGTTTCTCTCCTACTACTCTCATCCTCCTCTTTCTGCTGCCTAATAAACCCCTTGCTTGAAAACAACTTGAATCACTCTGCCTGGCACACTCCAGATTGTTATTACTCTGCTGGCTGGCTAGATCTCTGTCCTTCCACAGGATCCCATTTCACACTATTGTGTCCCACCCAGGGCCTTAGGTATGTGGATGTTTGAAGTATTATGGTAATTCACATCCCCAGAAGGAATAATGACCAAAAACCCTTTACTGATGGCATAAACACCCTTGGATAAGGAGTTTGTCAGGCACACATTTAATAAAGTTGACTGTAACACATCACCTGGGCGATGCCAAAGAAGCCAACCTATAACATTTGGAACGCGCAACAATCTTCCCTGAGTGCTTCTTGCTCTATCAGATTGGCATTGCCAAGTGGCATCACCCTCTTGTCTCTGGTGGCAGATAACGATGTCACACACATACACCAAAGCACACACTTGGCTGGCCCTCTGTGCCAACTAGACACCTGACACACTCTTGGCACGGTCTGAAGCTGTTCATGATGTTGATAGTGATGCTGATAGTGATGTTGGTAGGGATCTTGATAGTGATGTTGGTAGGGATGTTGATAGTGATGTTGGTAGGGATGTTGATAGTGATGTTGGTAGTGATGTGGGTAATTATGTTGGTAATGACATTGGTAGTGATATTGATAGTGATGTTGGTAGTGATGTTGATAGTCATGTTGATAGTGATGTTGGTAGTGATGTTGGTAGTGATGTTGGTAGTGATGTTGGTAGTGATGTTGATAGTGATGCTGATAGTCATGTTGATAGTGATGCTGATAGTGATGTTGATGGTGATGTTGGTAGTGATGTTGGTAGTGATGTTGGTAGTGATGTGATTTTGATAGTGATGTTGGTAGTGATGTTGATAATGATGTTGACAGTGATGTTGGTTGTGATGTTGATAGTGATGTTGGTAGTGATGTTGGTAATGATGTTGGTAGTGATGTTGATGGTGATGTTGGTAGTGATGTTGATAGTGATGTTGGTAGTGATGTTGATGGTGATGTTGGTAGTGATGTTGATAGTGATGTTGGTAATGATGTTGATAGTGATGTTGATAGTGATGTTGATAGTGATGTTGATAGTGATGTTGATAGTGATGTTGATAGTGATGTGATGTTGGTAGTGATGTGATGTTGATAGTTATATTGATAGTGATGTTGATTGTGATGTTGATAGTGATGTTGGTAGTGATGTTGGTAGTGATGTGATGTTGGTAGTGATGTGATGTTGATAGTTATATTGATAGTGATGTTGATAGTGATGTTGGTAGTGATGTTGGTAGTGATGTGATGTTGGTAGTGATGTGATGTTGATAGTCATGTTGGTAGTGATGTTGGTAGTGATGTTGATAGTGATGTTGATAGTCATGTTGATAGTGATGTTGACAGTGATGTTGATAGTGATGTTGATAGTGATGTTGATAGTGATGTGATGTTGGTAGTGATGTTGATAGTGATGTTGGTAGTGATGTTGGTAATGATGTTGATAGTGATGTTGGTTGTGATGTTGGTAGTGATGTTGGTAGGGATGTTGATAGTGATGTTGGTAGGGATGTTGATAGTGATGTTGGTAGTGATGTGGGTAATTATGTTGGTAATGACATTGGTAGTGATGTTGATAGTGATGTTGGTAGTGATGTTGATAGTCATGTTGATAGTGATGTTGGTAGTGATGTTGGTAGTGATGTTGGTAGTGATGTTGGTAGTGATGTGATTTTGATAGTGATGTTGGTAGTGATGTTGATAATGATGTTGACAGTGATGTTGGTTGTGATGTTGATATTGATGTTGGTAGTGATGTTGGTAATGATGTTGATAGTGATGTTGATAGTGATGTTGGTAGTGATGTTGGTAATGATGTTGATAGTGATGTTGATAGAGATGTTGGTAGTGATGTTGGTAATGATGTTGATAGTGATGGTGGTAGTGATGTGATTTTGATAGTGATGTTGGTAGTGATGTTGATAATGATGTTGGTAGTGATGTTGATAGTGATGTTGGTAGTGATGTTGGTAATGATGTTGATAGTGATGTTGATAGTGATGTTGGTAGTGATGTTGGTAATGATGTTGATAGTGATGTTGATAGAGATGTTGGTAGTGATGTTGGTAATGATGTTGATAGTGATGTTGGTAGTGATGTTGATAGTGATGTTTATAGTGATGTTGATAGTGATGTTGATAGTGATGTGATGTTGGTAGTGATGTGATGTTGATAGTTATATTGATAGTGATGTTGATTGTGATGTTGATAGTGATGTTGGTAGTGATGTTGGTAGTGATGTGATGTTGATAGTTATATTGATAGTTATATTGATAGTGATGTTGATAGTGATGTTGATAGTGATGTTTATAGTGATGTTGATAGTGATGTGATGTTGATAGTGATGTTGATAGTTATATTGATAGTGATGTTGATTGTGATGTTGATAGTGATGTTGGTAGTGATGTTGGTAGTGATGTGATGTTGGTAGTGATGTGATGTTGATAGTCATGTTGGTAGTGATGTTGGTAGTGATGTTGATAGTCATGTTGATAGTCATGTTGATAGTGATGTTGACAGTGATGTTGATAGTGATGTTGATAGTGATGTTGATAGTGATGTTGATAGTGATGTGATGTTGGTAGTGATGTGATGTTGATAGTTATATTGGTAGTGATGTTGATAGTGATGTTGATAGTGATGTTGATAGTGATGTGATGTTGGCAGTGATGCGATGTTGATAGTTATATTGGTAGTGATGTTGATAGTGATGCTGGTAGTGAGGTTGTTAGGGATGTTGGTAGTGATGTTGATAGTTATGTTGGTAGTGATGTTGATAGTGATGTTGATAGTGAGGTTGGTAGTGATGTTGGTAGTGATGTTGGTAATGACGTTGATAATGATGATGATAGTGATGTTGGTAGTGATGTTGATAGTCATGTTGATAGTGATGTTGATAGTGATGTTGATAGTGATGTTGGTAGTGATGTGATGTTGGTAGTGATGTTGATAGTTATGTTGGTAGTGAGGTTGGTAGTGATGTTGATAGTGATGTTGGTAGTGATGTTGGTAATGACGTTGATAATGATGATGATAGTGAGGTTGGTAGTGATGTTGGTAGTGATGTTGGTATTGATGTTGATAGTGATGTTGATAGTGATGTTGATAGTGATGTTGGTAGTGATGTGATGTTGGTAGTGACGTTGATAGTGATGTTGGTAGTGATGTTGGTAATGATGTTGGTAGTGATGTTGATAGTGATGTTGATAGTGATGTTGGTAGTGATGTTGGTAGTGATGTTGATAGTGATGTTGGTATTGATGTTGATAGTGATGTTGATAGTGATGTTGGTATTGATGTTGATAGTGATGTTGGTAGTGATGTTGGTAATGATGTTGATAGTGATGTTACTAGTGATGTCGGTAATGATGTTGATAGTAATGTTGATAGTGATGTTGGTAATGATGTTGATAGTGATGTTGATAGTGATGTTAGTAGTGATGTCGGTAATGATGTTGATAGTAATGTTGATGGTGATGTTGGTAGTGACGCCACAACTGACAGTGTCTCTCGATACACACACACTGATAGGCTTATGCTACTCAGTTACAGCACTGTTTATTGGCCAGGATTCAGGGAAGTATGATCCACTTGGACCATCTACAAGTCAAGTTAAGTTGTATCAGTTGTACGGTACAGTAACACTGCTGGCTCTACAGATATGACTGGCTGTTGACATGGAAGTCTTACTTTGAATATGAAGGAGACTTCATGATAATAACAGTGCTTAATCAAACACTTATTTTGAGTGTGAGAGAGACAATGATGTCTAACAGCGCTGAATCGCAGTCATGTTTGACCAGCCAGGGTTCGAACCCCGGTCTCCTGTGTGCCTCAAGACTGTGTTAACCAGCTGAGCTAAAGACTAGGCATCTTCAGGTTTCAGGCATGGTTATTCATCACTCAAGCATAGCTCACCAACCACCAAACCACCTCTCTCCTCTCCCCACCTCTCACGAGACCCAATTACTCTCCAACACTTTAAACTGCAACCAAACGCTGCACAGAGGAAGGACCGGGGGAGCCACGGAGAACCAGGCGGTCGCCATGGTCACTGTCACTCAGATAGAGTTTTCACGGAGCTCTGAAGAGGTAAGGAAGGTACGAAGGGAGGGGGGTGAGGGAGCTGAGAGGGTGAGGCGTTAGTTAGGTACTCTAATGATTCTGACGTGTTGCATCATGTGTTGTGTGAAACAGAATGGTTTTGGTTCGGAAACAGAGGAAAAAGTCCAAATTGACAGAAAATGCAAGGAGGCTACCATTTACTTGGGATGGTGGGCAACATGGTCTAAATATGAAACATATTCTGAAATATACTACCTGTGTAGTTTGTTGTTCAGTCTTCTTGTTCCCCTCAAGGGATATGGTGGGTTCATCTGAGGAACAATATATTCCTGGAAGAGTCAGTGGAGGGGAAAACAGAGAGAGAGAGAAAGAAAAAGAGAGAGACAGACAGAGACAGACAGACAGACAGACAGACAGACAGACAGACAGACAGATAGACAGAGAGACAGACAGACAGACAGACAGACAGAGACAGACAGACAGACAGACAGACAGACAGACAGACAGACAGACAGACATAAAGAGAGAGTGACAGACACAGAAAGAGAGATTGAGATTGATAGAGAGACAGACAGAGAGAGAGAGAGAGAGATTGATAGAGAGACAGAGTGAGAGAGAGACAGAGTAAGAGAGAGAGAGAGAGAGAGAGAGAGAGAGAGAGAGAGAGATTGAAAGAGAGAAAAAAAGTTACAAGGAAAAAACTTAGAACACTATCCAACCAAAAGCACAGAGACCCAAATAATGGTGAATTACACCTTCATTACTGTGAGACTTTAAAACTCTATAAATGTACACTCAGAACCAAAAAAGCACAGTACAACAGCAAGCGGCTTACACTAATTGAGAAGTCCATAAACACAAACAACTTATGGCAAAATTGGAAAAAACGTTAAAAAATCTAAACAAGAGGAATTAGCGATACAAAATGGTGACATACGGACAACCCATTTTAAAACACAATAAATTGTTGTTTTGTTCCATAATATCCAATACTAGTGTCCAATTAGCTGCATTTGCTAAGCACTTTCAGCTCACGTGCCCAAAAGCTGACGCTGGTCCAGGAAAACTCAGATGAAAAGTTCAAAAATATATATTCCAGGTAGAAAAAACTGGTCAAACTAAGTATAGAATCAATCTTCAGGATGTTATTTTCATATATATCCAATAACGTTCCAACCGGATCATACGTTTTCAGCTGCAGCCAAATGGAACGGCGGTAGCTCCCACAGAGAAATGCGCCACAGGGAAATGGCATTCTGCTAAGACAGTGACTATTTCCCCTCCCATTCGGTCAAAGTTCACACCAGAGGCTCCATTCCACGTTCTACTGAATGGGGACATCTAGTGGAAGGCGTAGGAAGTGCTACCAGATCTATATCTTGTTTGGAATTGAAGGGGCGATGACGTCAAATTTGACCCACATTCAGAATTTCACTTCTTGTTTGGAAGATTGCCTGCCCTATGAGTTCTGTTATACTCACATACATAATTCAAACAGTTTTAGAAACTTCAGAGTGTTTTCTATCCAATAGTAATAATAGTATGCATATATTAGCAATCTAGGACAGAGTAGGATGCAGTTCACTATGGGCACGCAATTCATCCAAAGTGAAAATACTGCCCCCTATCCCCAACAAGTTTTAACAACTTCCAAAAAGCATTTGATTCTATTTGACATACAGGATTGTTCGACAAAGTTATTGAAAGTGGTGTAGAGGGTAAAACATATGACGTAATTAAATCACTGTATAATGGCAATACGTGCAGCACTAAAATTGGCAAGAAAATAACAGAATTCTTTAACCAAGGGCGGGGCCTTCGCCAGGGTTGCAATCTGAGCCCTGCACTCTTCAATATTTACATCAACGAATTGGCCACTATTCTAGAAAAATCCTTCCCCTGGTGTTAGTCTCCAGAGGTAAAATGCTTACTCTTCGCAGATGACCTATGCCGGCTGTCACACACAGCACATGGCCTACAACAGAGCCTGGACCTGCTAGAGCAGTACTGCCAGACCTGGGCCCTGGCAGTAAACCCCAAAAAGACTAAAATAATGATTTTCCAGAGAAGTAGTTAGCATTTGGCATTGTGCACTTCCATTTCCTGTTGACTAGGTGGGACGCTAGCGTCTTTATGGCAGCGAGGTGTGGGGTCCACTTGTAAAACAAGATTTCATTGAAACCCTGCATGCAAAGTTTTGTAAGACTCTCCTACATGTCCAGAGGAAAACTACAAACAATGCATACAGGGCAGAATTAGGCCAATATCCACTAATAGTAAAAACTCAAAAAAGAACAATTAAGTTTTGGAAACATCTAAAGTTCACAAACTTTTTCTACTAACACACTGAAGCCTCAGGACCAGAAAATCCAATCAATCAGAATTAACTAAATTACAACACACAGTCAAAACCAAACGATATTGCTTCTTGGGAAACAGTACACCGTGGCTAACTATTTGACCATGGCTACTGATCAAAACCTTAGAAAAACCTTGACAAAGTACAGGCTCAGTGAGCACAGCCTTGCCATTGAGAAGGGTAGACAAAGGAAAACCTGGTTCCCTGTAGAGGAAAGGCTGTGCAACCACTGTACAACAGCAGAACCTGGCTCTCTGTAGAGGAAACCACTGCACAACAGCAGAACCTGGCTCCCTGTAGAGGAAAGGCTGTGTAACCACTGCACAACAGCAGAACCTGAGACAGAGCTGCATTTCCTGACAAAATGTCAAAAATATTAAACAATTAGAGAGTGTAATTTCCCCAAATTTGAAACCCTTATTCAAGGTTTCATAGACCTCTCTCTGTTTCTTTCTGTGTCTCTCTTTCTGTAACGCTCTCTTTTTATTTCTCTCTCTCTCAATCTCTCTCTCTCTGTCTGTCTGTCTGTCTGTCTGTCTGTCTGGCTGTCTGTCTGTCTGTCTGTCTCTCAATCCTGCTCTCTGTCTCTCCCTGTCTCTCTCTCAGTCTGTCTGTCTGTCTGTCTGTCTGTCTGTCTGTCTGTCTGTCTGTCTGTCTGTCTGTCTGTCTGTCTGTCTGTCAATCCTGCTCTCTGTCTCTCCCTGTCTCTCTCTCAGTCTGTCTCTGTCTCAGTCTGTCTGTCTGTCTGTCTGTCTGTCTGTCTGTCTGTCTGTCTGTCTCTCTCTCTCTCAGTCTGTCTGTCTGTCTGTCTGTCTGTCTGTCTGTCTGTCTGTCTGTCTGTCTGTCTGTCTCTCAGTCTGTCTGTCTGTCTGTCTGTCTGTCTGTCTGTCTGTCTGTCTGTCTCTCAATCCTGCTCTCTGTCTCTCCCTGTCTCTCTCTCAGTCTGTCTGTCTGTCTGTCTGTCTGTCTGTCTGTCTGTCTGTCTGTCTGTCTGTCTGTCTGTCTGTCTGTCTGTCTGTCTCTAATTCCTGCTCTCTGTCTCTCCCTGTCTCTCAATTCAATTCAATTCAATTCAAGGGCTTTATTGGCATGGGAAACATGTGTTAACATTGCCAAAGCAAGTGAGGTAGACAACATACGAAGTGAATATATAAAGTGAAAAACAACAAAAATTAACAGTAAACATTACACATACAGAGGTTTCAAAACAGTAAAGACATTACAAATGTCATATTATATATATATACAGTGTTTTAACAATGTACAAATGGTTAAAGGACACAAGATAAAATAAATAAGCATAAATATGGGTTGTATTTACAATGGTGTCTCTCTCTCAGTCTGTCTCTCTCTCAGTCTGTCTCTCTCTCAGTCTGTCTGTCTGTCTGTCTGTCTGTCTGTCTGTCTGTCTGTCTGTCTGTCTGTCTGTCTGTCTGTCTGTTTGTCTCTCCCTGTCTCTCTCTCTGTCTGTCTCTATTTCAATATTTCAATCTCTCTCTCAATTCAATTTGCTTTATTTGCATAACGTAACAATGAACATATTGCCAAAGCTTATTTTGGATATTTACAATATAAAAATAAAAATGAGAATCAAAATTGTCAACGGGACAACAGTAACAACAATAACCAAGTGTTAAAATAACCATACATTCAACAATAACAATAAGCATACAGTAGAGTACATGTGCAGGTTGATTTGTCTGTCAGACACTGTCCCTCAACTTATGGCAGGCATCAACGTGGTGCGTTGCCAACCCACAGCTCTCTGCGTCCTCCCCCAACATGACGGCTACCCTATCCTCATCAGAGAGGTCTTTAGAGGGAGATGCTCACAGCTTGACAAACACATTAAAGGGTTTACTGCTTGGCTGCCAATCAGACATTAAAGTAGCCAGATAAGACATATGTCTAGATTGTCTAATCAACAGACTGAGTCCTGGCGCCTCTGGACTGACGGGCGGCTCTGGCAG
>NC_092154.1:7534888-7542388 GCF_045791955.1 Oncorhynchus clarkii lewisi
TAACCGTTGGCCAGGGTCAAGACTTCCTGATTGAGTCCCTGTCTTAACTGTTGGCCAGCGTCAAGACTTCCTAATTGAGTCCGTGTCTTAACCGTTGGCCAGGGTCAAGACTTCCTGATTGAGGCCGTTTTAACCGTTGGCCAGTGTCAAGACTTCCTGATTGAGTCTGTTTGAACCGTTTGCCTGGGTCAAGACTTCCTGATGGAGTCCCTGTCTTAACCGTTGGCCAGGGTCAAGACTTCCTGATTGAGTCCCTGTCTTAACCGTTGGCCAGGGACAAGACTTCCTGATTTGAGTCCCTGTCTTAACCGTTGGCCAGGGTCAAGACTTCCTGATTGACTCCCTGTCTGTTGGCCAGGGTCAAGACTTCCTGATGGAGTCTTAACTGTTGGCCAGGGTAAAGACTTCCTGATTGAGTCCCTGTCTTAACCTTTGGCCAGGGTCAAGACTTCCTGATTGAGTCCCTGTCTTAACATTTGGCCAGGGTCAAGACCTCCTGATTGACTCCCTGTCTGTTGGCCAGGGTCAAGACTTCCTGATTGAGTCCCTGTCTTAACTGTTGGCCATGGTCAAGACTTCCTGATTGAGTCCCTGTCTTAACTGTTGGCCAGCGTCAAGACTTCCTAATTGAGTCCCTGTCTTAACCGTTGGCCAGGGTCAAGACTTCCTGATTGAGTCCGTTTTAACCGTTGGCCAGTGTCAAGACTTCCTGATTGAGTCTGTTTGAACCATTGGCCAGGGTCAAGACTTCCTGATGGAGTCCCTGTCTTAACTATTGGCCAGCGTCAACACTTCCTGATTGAGTCCCTGTCTTAACCGTTGGCCAGGGTCAAGACTTCCTGATTGAGTCCCTGTCTTAACCGTTGGCCAGGGTCAAGACTTCCTGATGGAGTCTTAACTGTTGGCCAGGGTCAAGACTTCCTGATTGAGTCCCTGTCTTAACCTTTGGCCAGGGTCAAGACTTCCTGATTGAGTCCCTGTCTTAACCTTTGGCCATGTTCAAGACTTCCTGATTGAGTCCCTTTTAACCGTTGGCCAGGGTCAAGACTTCCTGATTGAGTCCCTTTTAACCGTTGGCCAGGGTCAAGACTTCCTGATTGCGTCCCTGTCTGTTGGCCAGGGTCAAGACTTCCTGATTGAGTCCCTGTCTGTTTTCCAGGGTCAAGACTTCCTGATTGAGTCCATGTCTGTTGGCCAGGGTCAAGACTTCCTGATTGACTCCCTGTCTGTTGGCCAGAGTCAAGACTTCCTGATTGACTCCCTGTCTGTTGGCCAGCGTCAGCTACTGTACCAGATGTACCAGATGTGAACTTGAGTTTCTCTTTGTTTGTGTATCATGTTGTCACAGAGTTTTCATTTTGATTTCCATTATGACTGAGTCTGTCATTATGTCACGTCCTGACCATAGAAAGCCTGTATTTTCTATGGTAGAGTAGGCCAGGGGGTGACTAGGGGTTTTAGTCTAGTTTATTATTTCTATGTGGAGTTATAGGTTTAATTTTCTATGTTGGGGTTTGTGTATGATTCCCAATTAGAGGCAGCTGGTAATCGTTGTCTCTACTTGGGGATCATACTTAAATAGCATTTTCTCCACCTGTGTATTATGGGATATTGTTTATGTTTAGTTGCCTGTTAGAGCTGCATTGTTAGTCACGGTTTGTTTATTCTTTATTGTTTTGTCGTTGCTAAAGTTTCACTTCTTTCATAAATGATGTGGAACTCAAAGTACGCTGCGCCTTGGTCCGTCTATACAAACGAACGTGACACATTACGCTACACCAACGGTCAGTACGAGCTGTGTTACACCATAACAGGTCTCCAGGGGGTCTAAACACAACAGCTCCACATGGCGGGAATACACACACACACACGCCCGCATGCACGCACAGAGGCACACACACACACACACACACACACACACACACACACACACACACACACACACACACACACCCTGACACTTCTCCCACCCTGACACTTTCACACACACACACTTTCACACACACACACACACACACACACACACACACACACACACACACACGCACGCACACACACACACTTCTCCCACCCTGACACTTTCACACACACACACACACACACACACACACACACACACACACACACACACACACTGTTGCGAGTTTTTTTCCACAGCCAATAGGGCAGTTATACACAAACCAAGCCCAAATCACTATGAGACATTGTTATAGTGTGACGTCTCTTTCCAACTCACACTCTCTGAAACAAATAGATCCCCTGAACGTAGCTCACTCTCCAGATCCCAATCACCTGAATTCTGATCACCTGTTCACACACCTGTAGGTCATTATCACACACTATTTAGTTCAGTTCTTTGCACCCCATCACTTGTTGTTTTGTGACACACTTCTATTCAAAGCTCTGTTTTTCCCCGTGATTTACTCCTCCCGTGTATGATAGTTTTTGCCTGCCTCACTAAGGACGCCTTTTACCTGCGTGTACTTTAGCCTATCAGATTTCCTGTTATCTACCTATTACCTGCCTGTACTTTAGCCGGATCAGATTTCCTGTTATCTACCTATTGCCTGATCTCCCAGACAACGTTATTAGCCTTTTCCCTGCCTGTACTGTTGCCTTGCTGGACCCCCTGTGTATGACCTTCTGCCTGCCCCTTAACCCAGCTACCTGCCTCCTCCTGTGTATGACCTTCTGCCTGCCCTTGGACCCAGTTACCTGCCTCCTCCTGTGTATGACCTTCTACCTGCCCCTGGACCCAGCTACCTGCCTCCTCCTGTGTATGACCTTCTGCCTGCCCCTTAACCCAGCTACCTGCCTCCTCCTGTGTATGACCTTCTGCCTGCCCTTGGACCCAGCTACCTGCCTCCTCCTGTGTATGACCTTCTACCTGCCCCTGGACTCAGCTACCTGCCTCCTCCTGTGTATGACCTTCTGCCTGCCCCTGGACCCAGCTACCTGCCTCCTCCTGTGTATGACCTTCAGCCTGCCCCTGGACCCAGCTACCTGCCTCCTCCTGTGTATGACCTTCTGCCTGCCCCTGGACCCAGCTACCTGCCTCCTCCTGTGTATGACCTTCAGCCTGCCCCTGGACCCAGCTACCTGCCTCCTCCTGTGTATGACCTTCTGCCTGCCCCTGGACCCAGCTACCTGCCTCCTCCTGTGTATGACCTTCTGCCTGCCCCTGGACCCATCTACCTGCCTCCTCCTGTGTATGACCTTCCACCTGCCCCTGGACCCAGCTACCTGCCTCTTCCTGTGTATGACCGTCAGCCTGCCCCTGGACCCAGCTACCTGCCTCCTCCTGTGTATGACCTTCTGCCTGCCCCTGGACCCAGCTACCTGCCTCCTCCTGTGTATGACCTTCTGCCTGCCCCTGGACCCAGCTACCTGCCTCCTCCTGTGTATGACCTTCTGCCTGCCCCTGGACCCAGCTACCTGCCTCCTCCTGTGTATGACCTTCTACCTGCCCCTGGACCCAGCTACCTGCCTCCTCCTGTGTATGACCTTCTGCCTGCCCCTGGACCCAGCTACCTGCCTCCTCCCGTGTATGACCTTCTGCCTGCCCCTGGACCCAGCTACCTGCCTCCTCCTGTGTATGACCTTCTGCCTGCCCCTGGACCCAGGTACCTGCCTCCTCCTGTGTATGACCTTCTGCCTGCCTCTGGACCCAGCTACCTGCCTCCTCCTGGGTATGACCTTCTGCCTGCCCCTGGACCCAGCTACCTGCCCCTGGACCCAGCTACCTGCCCCTGGACCCAGCTACCTGCCCCTGGACCCAGCTACCTGCCCCTGGACCCAGCTACCTGCCTCCTCCTGTGTATGACCTTCTGCCTGCCCCTGGACCCAGCTACCTGCCTCCTCCTGGGTATGACCTTCTGCCTGCCCCTGGACCCAGCTACCTGCCCCTGGACCCAGCTACCTGCCCCTGGACCCAGCTACCTGCCCCTGGACCCAGCTACCTGCCCCTGGACCCAGCTACCTGCCTCCTCTTGTGGTCCTTTACCCATAAACGCCTGCTGTAGCCTGCTCTTGAAACCAGCTCTCTGTCTCCTATTGTGTTCATTACATTTAGTCTTTATACCAAGGCTTTACTCCCACATTAAGAAGAAACTAAATGTGTTGAGACTATAGATCTGTGAAAATAGCAACACCACAGATCCTACATGAAGAGGAATCCAAATGTGTTGAGATCTACAGATGACATGTGACTTTAGAGGCCTAAGAGAGAACATAGCACAGTTCCACAGGGAAAAATAAATAAATCACAGTGCCATCTGGACGGGTACCGAGTCAGCTAGAGTAAACGAGCGCAGTGGCTGACTGCGTTTACGTGTTGCGGTTCGTAGGCGAACGTCCTGGCGCGGTGGTGTTTATATTTGTTGAGCCATTGAAAGGCACTTGAAGGCTCTAGCGTGACTCGTGTGTTTGGAGTTCGTGACCTTGGTGTTGGAGGGTTTGTTTAATTTGTTTAATCAGTTCCTCCGCGCATGAGTTTAAACTCCCCTTACCCTGTAACCTCTTACCCCGTAAACTCTTACCCCGTAAACTCTTACCCCGTAACCTCTTACCCTGTAACCTCTTACCCCGTAACCTCTTACCCTGTAACCTCTTACCCTGTAACCTCTTACCCCGTAAACCTCTTACCAAATCACATTTATTTATATAGCCCTTTGTACATCAGCTGATATCTCAAAGTGCTGTACAGAAACCCAGCCTAAAACCCCAAACAGCAAGCAATGCAGGTGTAGAAGCACGGTGGCTAGGAAAAACTCCCTAGAAAGGCCAAAACCTAGGAAGAAACCTAGAGAGGAACCAGGCTATGTGGAGTGGCCAGTCCTCTTCTGGCTGTGCCGGGTGGAGATTATAACAGAACATGGCCAAGATGTTCAAATGTTCATAAATGACCAGCATGGTCCAATAATAATAAGGCAGAACAGTTGAAACTGGAGCAGCAGCACGGCCAGGTGGACTGGGGACAGCAAGGAGTCATCATGTCAGGTAGTCCTGAGGCATGGTCCTAGGGCTCAGGTCCTCCGAGAGAGAGAAAGAAAGAGAGAAAGAGAATTAGATAGAGCACACTTAAATTCACACAGGACACCGAATAGGACAGGAGAAGTACTCCAGATATAACAAACTGACCCTAGCCCCCCGACACATGAACTACTGCAGCATAAATACTAGAGGCTGAGACAGGAGGGGTCAGGAGACACTGTGGCCCCATCCGAGGACACCCCCGGACAGGGCCAAACAGGAAGGATATAACCCAACCCACTTTGCCAAAGCACAGCCCCCACACCACTAGAGGGATATCTTCAACCACCAACTTACCATCCTGAGACAAGGCTGAGTATAGCACACAAAGATCTCCGCCACGGCACAACCCAAGGGGGGGGGGGGGGCGCAAACCCAGCTTACCCCGTAACCTCTTACCCTCTTACCCCGTAACCCTCTTCACCTCTTACCCCCAAACCCTTTTACCCCGTAACCCTCTTCACCTCTAACCCCGTAACCCTCTTCACCTCTTACCCCCAAACCCTCTTACCCCGTAACCCTCTTCACCTCTTACCCCCATACCCTCTTACCCTGTAACCCTCTTCACCTCTTACCCCCAAACCCTCTTACCCCGTAACCCTCTTCACCCCGTAACCCTCTTCACCTCTTACCCCGTAACCTCTTACCCCGTAACCCTCTTCACCTCTTACCCCCAAACCATCTTACCCCGTAACCCTCTTCACATCTTACCCTGTAACCCTCTTCACCTCTTACCCCCAAACCCTCTTACCCCGTAACCCTCTGCACCCCGTAACCCTCTTCACCTCATACCCTGTAACCCTCTTCACCTCTTACCCCCAAACCCTCTTACCCCGTAACCTTCTTCACCACGTAACCCTCCTCACACCTTACCCCCAAACCCTCTTCTCCCCGTAACCCCCTTCACACCTTACCCCAAACCCTCTACATCTCTTTCCCCAAACCCTCTTCACAACAAGTCCCTGTCCCTCATCCCCCTGATGCTAGGACAGCAGAGTCCCTGTCCATCTTCCCCCTGATGCTAGGACAGCAGAGTCCCTGTCCATCTTCCCCCTGAAGCTAGGACAGCAGTGTCCCTGCCTCTTCGAATAGTATCTTAAATAATCCCACAGCATCCTGTTTTTTGATTGTGTTCATCTGACTGTAATCTCACATTCCCATCCTCACCCTTCCTGATTCCACTCCCCAGGCCATCTATCCTATCATATACTATCCCAGAGGGATTACTCTAGTCCCTGTTAATCCCAATCCCAGTCTCTCCTATACCTGCTGTGAGCAGATTACCTCACTGTCACAATAAAATGAGTCTGAGCTGCAGTGGAGGTGTTTTGACTGGGCCATGGTATGGGGCGAAGGGTTCCACAGGGATATCACATTGATATCACAATGATTGAATCACAGGGATATCACATTGATTGAATCACATTGATATCACAATGATTGAATCACAGGGATATCACATTGATTGAATCACAGGGATATCACATTGATTGAATCACATTGATATCACAATGATTGAATCACAGGGATATCACATTGATTGAATCACAGGGATATCACAATGATTGAATCACAGGGATATCACATTGATTGAATCACAGGGATATCACAATGATTGAATCACAGGGATATCACATTGATTGAATCACAGGGATATCACATTGATTGAATCACAGGGATATCACAATGATTGAATCACAGGGATATCACAATGATTGAATCACAGGGATATCACATTGATTGAATCACAGGGATATCACATTGATTGAATCACAGGGATATCACATTGATTGAATCACAGGGATATCACAATGATTGAATCACAGGGATATCACAATGATTGAATCACAGGGATATCACAGGGATATCACATTGATTGAATCACAGGGATATCACATTGATTGAATCACAGGGATATCACATTGATTGAATCACAGGGATATCACATTGATTGAATCACAGGGATATCACATTGATATCACATTGATTGAGTCACAGGGATATCACATTGACTGAGTCACAGGGATATCACATTGATTGAATCACAGGGATATCACATTGATTGAATCACCAGGCTCACACTCCAATTCAACTGAATAACTGAAGAGTGATGGTGACAACCCCAGTGGTGGCTGTCAGTTGGTAAATCAATGAATGAATCCACATCTGTTTTCTATAGTGGTATTTGACTCTCTGAACGTTGCAGATCCTGTACATAGAACTGTGAATATAAAGGAGTGGTGGTAACTCACTGGTCACTTCAACGTGGAAAACAACACAACACGTCACTTCAACGTGGAAAACAACACAACACGTCACTTCAACGTGGAAAACAACACGTCACTTCAACGTGGAAAACAACACGTCACTTCAACGTGGAAAACAACACAACACGTCACTTCAACGTGGAAAACAACACGTCACTTCAACGTGGAAAACAACACAACACGTCACTTCAACGTGGAAAAC
>NC_092154.1:7547388-7569888 GCF_045791955.1 Oncorhynchus clarkii lewisi
TCCCCCGCTTCTGAAAACCAAAGACCTCCGTCCGTCTATCTAGTCCCCCGCTTCTGAAAACCAAAGACCTCCGTCCGTCTATCTAGTCACCCACTTATGAAAACTAAAGATCTCCGTCCGTCTATCTAGTCACCCACTTATGAAAACTAAAGACCTCCGTCCGTCTATCTAGTCACCCACTTATGAAAACTAAAGATCTCCGTCCGTCTATCTAGTCACCCACTTATGAAAACTAAAGATCTCCGTCCGTCTATCTAGTCCCCCGCTTCTGAAAACCAAAGACCTCCGTCCGTCTATCTAGTCACCCACTTATGAAAACTAAAGATCTCCGTCCGTCTATCTAGTCACCCACTTATGAAAACTAAAGACCTCCGTCCGTCTATCTAGTCACCCACTTATGAAAACTAAAGATCTCCGTCCGTCTATCTAGTCACCCACTTATGAAAACTAAAGATCTCCGTCCGTCTATCTAGTCACCCACTTATGAAAACTAAAGATCTCCGTCCGTCTATCTTGTCCCCCGCTTCTGAAAACCAAAGACCTCCGTCCGTCTATCTAGTCACCCACTTCTGAAAACCAAAGACCTCCGTCCGTCTATCTAGTCACCCACTTATGAAAACCAAAGACCTCCGTCCGTCTATCTAGTCACCCACTTCTGAAAACCAAAGACCTTCGTCCGTCTATCTAGTCACCCGCTTATGAAAACTAAAGACCTCCGTCCGTCTATCTAGTCACCCACTTCTGAAAACCAAAGACCTCCGTCCGTCTATCTAGTCACCCACTTCCGAAAACCAAAGACCTCCGTCCGTCTATCTAGTCACCCACTTCTGAAAACCAAAGACCTCCGTCCGTCTATCTAGTCACCCGCTTATGAAAACTAAAGACATTCCTCCATCGGAAAGAGAAGGAAAGCTCTTGAGAAAGACTAGAGAGAAAAAGCAGTCGGGTTTATTCCATTCATGTAAAGACGGTAATCATACACTGTTTGGAAACAGGATGACGTATGTTTGTGGAAAACTGCTGATGAGATACTGGCTGGTCTGTTCCAGAAAGAAAAGAAAGTGAATGTCTGTCCGCTAACTGCTTGCTGCTTTGATTTAGTGCTGTTCTTTCACTTAGATTTGGTTGAAACGGAGACGTGAATCCAACACATCAAATATTAACTTGTAGACAAACTGGTATTAAAGCCAGACTGAGAGGGACTGATGGAATTCACTTTATATATTATCTACCTCACTTGCTTTGGCAATGTTAACACATGTTTCCCATGCCAATAAAGCCCCTTGAATTGAATTGAATTGAATTGGAACAGTCCAAGATTGGAACTATCCAAGCAGAAGATACATCTCCTTCGAATGTTGGTATTTAATAATAATAATAATAATAATAATATATGTATTTATTTTACATAGCGCTTTTCATACAGACTCTCAAACTTGCTTTAATTAAAAACGAACTAAAACAAATTCAGGCAGCTGGCAGTCGATGGGAGATGGTCTTCTAGAATCTAGATAATTATGTTGTTTATGGGAGATGGTCTTCTAGAATCTAGATAATGATGTCGTTGATGGGATATAGTCTTCTAGAATCTAGATAATGATGTCATTGATGGGAGATGGTCTTCTAGAATCTAGATAATTATGTAGTTCAGTACAGGAGTAGCTTGAGTGGAGATGGCAGGCCCAGAGCTTTTCATCAGGAACCTCTGTCTATTGGCATTGACAAACCAAACATGGTCAAAACACACCAAGAAAGTTGCGAAGAGTCCACGACAAAGCCTTTTTGCCCTCAGGAGACTGAAAAGATTTTGCATGGGTCCCCAGATCCTCAAAGAATTCTACAGCTGCACCATCGAGAGCATACCGAACGGTTGCCTCACCGCCTCGTACGGCAACTGCGTACCGCCCAGTACATCACTGGGGCCAAAGTTCCTGCCTTTATACTAGAGGAAGGCCCCAAAAATTGTCAATGACTCCAGACTCCAGTTCCCTCTGCTTTTGCACAGCAAGCAGTACCGGAGCGCCAAGTCTAGGTCCAAAACAGCTTCTACCCCCAAGCCATA
This sequence comes from Oncorhynchus clarkii lewisi, assembly GCF_045791955.1. NCBI lineage: Eukaryota > Metazoa > Chordata > Actinopteri > Salmoniformes > Salmonidae > Oncorhynchus > Oncorhynchus clarkii. The sequence continues at coordinate 7,549,451 of NC_092154.1, forward strand.
AGACTGATGAACATTAATAAAATGGCCACCTGGACTCTTTACATTGACCCCGTACAAATTACAAATGAACTCGACTAACCTGTACCCCCGCACATTGACTCGGTACCGGTACCCCCTGTATCTAGCCTCCACATTGACTCTGTACCGGTACCCCCTGTATATAGCCTCCACATTGACTCGGTACCGGTACCCCCTGTATATAGCCTCGTTATTGTTATTTTATTGTGTTACTTTCTATTTAATGTTTTACTTTAGTTTATTTAGTAAACATTTTCTTAACTGCATTGTTGGTTAAGGGCTACTGGTAAGGACTACTGTTGTATTCGGCGCATGTGACAAATACAATTTGATTTGAAGTACAGTAAACAGCTTTCTAAAGTAAGACAGTCTTACAAACTGGAACGTTAAACCTGAAAATGAGTAACACATACTTGGCCACATTTTGAGATTACCGTCAGTATAAATGTCTTCTTATGTTGTGATATAAATCATCCATATGCTTAAGATATCATGTCTCCATCTGTGGAGATCTTCACAATTACTGTAATAATCTGAGCAGAATCTCAAACAGCGTTGATCACTTGCACCATGTACTTTTAAATGTCATCTTAACTGCAATCCAGGTCCATTTGGTTCTGTTATTAGATGAAGCACAGTGATGGCACATTCATCTGTGGTTTAAATTAGCAAAATGTCTGGCATTGTATTCCCGTTTGAACTATGCTGTACTTTCAAATGTTTGAAAGAGCAGTGAAGCGCAGTGATAGATAGACCAAACATCTGACATTGTTTTTCTGTTGGAATTTGGTTCAAATCAAAATCAAATTAAATGTATTTATATAAAAAAACAAACTCAAAACAGCAAGCAATGCAGATGTAGAAGTTTTTAGATGGTCGCAGATGGTTAAAAGCATTGTGAAAACACATTGGAAATTGATTTGACTTTTGACTGTATTTTTTTAATGGCTGAATATACGGTAGGTTGTAATTTAATAATGGATCAACGTATCAAACAAACAAACCCTAGTATCCATGTTGAAATGACGTGGTGTACCCAGTGGGAATGTTTTCAAATGATTTTTATCGTGAATTTTCTCATTCGACCTCCAACATTCTCTTTCAATTAAATGGAACAGTTGAATTTACAGACACTTTATTTCATTAGTAATTTTATTCAACCTTTATTTAACTAGGCAAGTCAGTTAAGAAACAAATTCTTATTTACAACGACGGCCTACACCGACCAAAACCCCGACGACACTGTGTCAATTGTGCGCCGCCCTATGGGTCTCCCAATCACGGCTGGATGTGATACAGTCTGGGTACAGCCTGATGAGAAGGTGTTACAACAGACAAGACGAACTCACGATTGCAGTTCCCAAGCACGATCTTTCTTCAGGTCTAGTAATACACAATACCGACTCCAACCCAATGGTTGCTGTACATGGGCTAGAGCACATAATATATCTCAAACCCACCACCGGTAACAACCGGTAACCGCTGGTAACAACCGGTAACCGCTGGTAACAACCGGTAACCACTGGTAACAACCGGTAACCGCTGGTAACAACAACTGTAACAACCGGTAGCCGCTGGTGACAACCGGTAACCACTGGTAACAACCGGTAACCGCTGGTAACAACAACTGTAACAACCGGTAACCGCTGGTAACAACAACTGTAACAACCGGTAGCCGCTGGTAACAACAACGGTAACAACCGGTAGCCGCTGGTGACAACCGGTAACCACTGGTAACAACCGGTAACCGCTGGTAACAACAACTGTAACAACCGGTAGCCGCTGGTGACAACCGGTAACCACTGGTAACAACCGGTAACCGCTGGTAACAACAACTGTAACAACCGGTAACCGCTGGTAACAACAACTGTAACATCCGGTAACCGCTGGTAACAACAACTGTAACTACCGGTAACCGCTGGTAACAACAACTGTAACAGCCCCAGGTAATACTTGTGGCCTTTATAGTGCAGCTTTCCACCGCTAACGATGCCCTAATGGAGTTACAGCAGTCATGATGCATTGTGGACTATGATGAATAACCTGGGACTTCTACAGGAAACACAGTAGGGCTGCATCCAAAATGGTAACCTACTGCCTATGGCCCGTGGTCAAACGCAATGGACTATACCAAACACCTTCCTAATGTTGAGTTGCACCTCCTTTTTACCCTCAGAACAGCCTCAATTCGTCGGGTCATAAACTCTACAAGGTGTCGAAAGCGTTCCACAGGGATGCTGGCCCGTGTTGACCGCAATGCTTCCCACTGTTGTGTCAAGTTGACTGGATGTCCTTTGGATTGTGGACCATTCGTACACACGGGGAAACTGTTGAGTTTGAAAGACCCCTGAGCGTTGCAGTTCTTGACACAACGGTCTGGCACCTACTACCATACCCTGTTCAAAGGCACTTCAATATTTTGTATTGCCCATTCATTCTCAATGGCACACCTACACAATTCATGTCTCAATTTTCTCAAGGCTTAAAAATCCATCTTTAACCTGTCTCCTTCCCTTCATCTACACTGATTGAAGTGGATTTATCAAGTGACATCAGTAAGGGATCATAGCTTTCACCTGGATTCACCTGGATTCACCTGGATTCTATGTCATGGAAAGCGCAGGTGGCCTTAATGTTTTGACCTCTCGGTGGTAATAGCATGCCATTAGGACCCATCCTAGATGTTTTATTTAACTGATGTCTCTGGCTTTGTCCTTGTTGTCTGTATAGTGATCCTGATGGTCTGTATAGTGATCCTGTTGGTCTGTATAATGATCCTGTTGGTCTGTATAATGATCCTGTGAGTCTGTATAATGATCCTGTGGGTCTGTATAATGATCCTGTGGGTCTGTGTAGTGATCCTGTTGGTCCTGATGGTCTGTATAGTGATCCTGTTGGTCCTGTTGGTCTGTATAGTGATCCTGTTGGTCCTGTTGGTCTGTTTAGTGATCCTGTTGGTCCTGTTGGTCTGTATAGTGATCCTGTTGGTCCTGTTGGTCTGTATAGTGATCCTGTTGGTCCTGTTGGTCTGTATAGTGATCCTGTTGGTCCTGTTGGTCTGTTTAGTGATCCTGTTGGTCTGTATAGTGATCCTGTTGGTCCTGTTGGTCTGTTTAGTGATCCTGTTGGTCTGTATAGTGATCCTGTTGGTCTGTATAGTGATCCTGTTGGTCCTGTGGGTCTGTATAATGATCCTGTGGGTCTGTGTAGTGATCCTGTTGGTCCTGTTGGTCTGTATAGTGATCCTGTTGGTCCTGTTGGTCTGTTTAGTGATCCAGTTGGTCTGTATAGTGATCCTGTCGGTCCTGTTGGTCTGTATACTGATCCTGTTGGTCTGTATAATGATCCTGTTGGTCTGTATAGTGATCCTGTTGGTCTGTATAATGATCCTGTTGGTCTGTATAGTGATCCTGTTGGTCTGTATAATGATCATGTTGGTCTGTATAGTGATCCTGTTGGTCTGTATAGTGATCCTGTTGGTCTGTATAATGATCCTGTTGGTCTGTATAGTGATCCTGTTGGTCTGTATAATGATCCTGTTGGTCTGTATAATGATCCTGTTGGTCTGTATAATGATCCTGTTGGTCTGTATAGGGATCCTGTTGGTCTGTATAGTGATCCTGTGGGTCTGTACAGTGATCCTGTTGGTCTGTATAATGATCCTGTTGGTCTGTATAATGATCCTGTTGGTCTGTATACTGATCCGGTTGGTCTGTATACTGATCCTGTTGGTCTGTATAGTGATCCTGTTGGTCTGTATAATGATCCTGTTGGTCTGTATAATGATCCTGTAGGTCTGTATAATGATCCTGTTGGTCTGTATAGTGATCCTGTTGGTCTGTATAGTGATCCTGTGGGTCTGTACAGTGATCCTGTTGGTCTGTTCTACACACACACACACACACAGACACACACACACACACACACACACACACACACACACACAGACCGATAGAGGCACATACAGATGAAGACAGACACACTCTGGTTTAAATTGCACCCTGAAAGCACGACTGTGTTACTATAGAAACATGCTATATATTCTCATTGCGTTTTGGTTTGATTGTTTCATTGGAATGGTTTCTGAAAGATAACATCAGTGCATTGTAAGTACGGAATCATTTGTGACTCATTTTAGGAACTAACAACGCCATTAGCCATAGTGTTTCTCTGTTAGTCCGTCTTGGGGGAAGAGGAAATGTATCTTCTGCGTTAGAAGAAGTTCACCAGCAGTAACCAATAGTATAACGGTAGAGTAGTAACCTATAGTATAACGGTAGAGCAGTAACCAATAGCATAACGGTAGAGCAGTAACCTATAGCATAACGGTAGAGCAGTAACCTATAGCATAACGGTAGAGCAGTAACCAATAGCATAACGATAGAGCAGTAACCTATAGCATAACGGTAGAGCAGTAACCAATAGCATAACGGTAGAGCAGTAACCAATAGCATAACGGTAGAGCAGTAACCAATAGCATAACGGTAGAGCTGTAACCTATAGCATAACGGTAGAGCAGTAACCAATAGCATAACGGTAGAGCAGTAACCAATAGCATAACGGTAGAGTAGTAACCTATAGCATAACGGTAGAGCAGTAACCTATAGCATAACGGTAGAGCAGTAACCAATAGCATAACGGTAGAGCAGTAACCTATAGCATAACGGTAGAGTAGTAACCAATAGCATAACGGTAGAGCAGTAACCAATAGCATAACGGTAGAGCAGTAACCTATAGCATAACGGTAGAGCAGTAACCTATAGCATAACGGTAGAGCAGTAACCTATAGCATAACGGTAGAGCAGTAACCTATAGCATAACGGTAGAGTAGTAACCAATAGCATAACGGTAGAGCAGTAACCAATAGCATAACGGTAGAGCAGTAACCTATAGCATAACGGTAGAGCAGTAACCTATAGCATAACGGTAGAGCAGTAACCAATAGCATAACGGTAGAGCAGTAACCAATAGCATAACGGTAGAGCAGTAACCTATAGCATAACGGTAGAGCAGTAACCTATAGCATAACGGTAGAGCAGTAACCTATAGCATAACGGTAGAGCAGTATCCTATTGCATAACGGTAGAGTAGTAACCAATAGCATAACGGTAGAGCAGTAACCTATAGCATAACGGTAGAGTAGTAACCTATAGTATAACGATAGAGCAGTATCCTATTGCATAACGATAGAGCTGTAACCAATAGCATAACGGTAGAGCAGTAACCTATAGCATAACGATAGAGTAGTAACCTATAGCATAACGGTAGAGCAGTAACCAATAGCATAACGGTAGAGCTGTAACCAATAGCATAACGGTAGAGCTGTAACCAATAGCATAACGGTAGAGTAGTAACCTATAGTATAACGGTAGAGCAGTAACCTATAGCATAACGATAGAGTAGTAACCTATAGCATAACGGTAGAGCAGTAACCAATAGCATAACGGTAGAGTAGTAACCTATAGCATAACGGTAGAGCAGTAACCAATAGCATAACGGTAGAGTAGTAACCTATAGCATAACGGTAGAGCTGTAACCAATAGCATAACGGTAGAGTAGTAACCTATAGTATAACGGTAGAGCAGTAACCTATAGCATAACGATAGAGTAGTAACCTATAGCATAACGGTAGAGTAGTAACCTATAGTATAACGGTAGAGCAGTAACCTATAGCATAACGGTAGAGTAGTAACCTATAGCATAACGGTAGAGCAGTAACCTATAGCATAACGGTAGAGCAGTAACCAATAGCATAACGGTAGAGCAGTAACCAATAGCATAACGGTAGAGCAGTAACCTATAGTATAACGGTAGAGCAGTAACCTATAGCATAACGGTAGAGTAGTAACCTATAGCATAACGGTAGAGCAGTAACCTATAGCATAACGGTAGAGCAGTAACCAATAGCATAACGGTAGAGCAGTAACCAATAGCATAACGGTAGAGCAGTAACCTATAGCATAACGGTAGAGCAGTAACCTATAGCATAACGGTAGAGCAGTAACCAATAGCATAACGTTAGAGCAGTAACCTATAGCATAACGGTAGAGCAGTAACCTATAGCATAACGGTAGAGCAGTAACCTATAGCATAACGGTAGAGCAGTAACAGCAACAGTACACTATAGCATCATACTAGATTCCGACCTCTCTTTTAAAAAGCATGTGAGAAAGGTCATTCAAATAACCAAATTCAACCTAGCTAATTTCCGATTTATTTTGAAATTGTTTGACTACAGAGTTTGCAAAACTGTACTTCAAATCTATGATACTCCCCCACTTAACATACTGCTTGACTAGTTGGGGCCAAGCTTGCTGTACAACATTAAAACATATTCAGTCTGTCTACAAACAGGCTCTCAAAGTGCTTGATAGGAAGCCCAATAGCCATCATCACTGTTACATCCTCAGAAAGCATGAGCTCCTGAGTTGGGAAAATCTTGTGCAATACACCGACGCATGTCTTGTATTCAAGATCCTAAATGGCCTGGCTCCCCCTCCACTCAGTACTTCTGTTAAACAGAAAACCCAAACATATGGCATGAGATCCACAAGGTCTGCCATGAGAGGTGACTGTATAGTAAATCTATGTGAGAGCTTCCCATGTCTGGAATACACTGCCATCAGACACACATAACTGCACCACATATCACACTTTCACAAAAGGCTTGAAGACATGGCTGAAGGTCAATCAAATTTTTGATCATGATCCCTAGCTGTGTATTGCCGCTTTCCATGTTGTCTGTTGTCTGTAGCTTGTGAGGTGTGGAAACACTTTGTTGCTTTTATGAATTTTGTCTTGTTGCTTTTTGTCCTATGTTGCTTGTTTTATGTTGCTCTGTCTGTATGCTACATCTTGCTTGTCCTATGTTGCTCTGTCTGCATGCTACGTCTTGCTTGTCCTATGTTGCTCTGTCTGTATGCTATGTCTTGCTTGTCCTATGTTGCTCTGTCTGTATGCTACGTCTTGCTTGTCCTATGTTGCTCTGTCTATATGCTACGTCTTTAGCTGGCTAAAACCGTCACTTTTACTGAAACATTGATTAATGTGCTCTGTCCCTGTACAAATAAAACCGTCACTCAAACTCAATGGTAGAGCAGCAACAGGACACTTTAATGGTTTATCAGCGTTATCATATCCTTCTTCATCCAAGACGAGACAATGCGTTGTTAATAAGAATTCTGGCCCCCTTTCCCACCAAGCCACTTGCCTCCTTTCCCACCAAGCCCCTTGCCCCCTTTCCCACCAAGCCCCTTGCCCACTTTCCCACCAAGCCCCTTGCCCCCTTTCCCACCAAGCCCCTTGCCCCCTTTCCCACCAAGCCCCTTGCCCCCTTTCCCACCAAGCCCCTTGCCCACCAAGCCCCTTGCCCCCTTTCCCACCAAGCCCCTTGCCCCCTTTCCCACCAAGCCCCTTTCCCACCAAGCCCCTTGCCCCCTTTCCCACCAAGCCCCCTTGCCCACCAAGCCCCTTGCCCCCTTTCAAAACACGCTGGGCTTTACTGCACTGTACTCATCCAGGACAAGATCAGTGTCCTGGATGAGATAACTGTTATAGAGGTTCTACTGGTCTAATTGGTTGGTGATGAAAATGCTGCACATGGTCACACAATATTTATACACAATAATATACACAATATATATTGTGTGACCAATAGTAGTGCACTATATAGGGAATAGGGCTCTGGTCTAAAGTAATGCACTATATAGGGAATAGGGCTCTGGTCTATACAAGTGCACTATATAGGGAATAGGGCTCTGGTCTAAAGTAGTGCACTATATATGTAATAGGGCTCTGGTCTATAGTAGTGCACTATATAGGGAATAGGGCTCTGGTCTAAAGTAGTGCACTATATAGGGAACAGGGCTCTGGTCTATAGTAGTACCACTATATAGGGAATATTGTCATTTAAGATACAGATCTGGACAGTTTTAAAGCAGTCAGCGAACGTTGGGCCACATTTACAAAAAACATTTTTTGGGGACTGAGGTCTGAGAAACTTCATTCTACATTTTAAAGTTTCCTCCCTTGTTGCTCTTTGGCACAATATGTTTTTCTCTCTCTTCCTCTCCTCCTCTTCTAAATCTCAACATACAGACGATCAACAGACTAGCTGTCAGTCTCCCTGCCTCTGGAATGTTGAAACCTCCTTTCTTTGCCCCCCCCCCCCCCCCCAAAAAAAAAAACGGGGGAAAAAGTAAATCAGAGTACCCATTTTTATGTGACGTTTTGGCATTGACTCAAATGCACTTCGGAGCTGACGCCTAGCATCGTTAGGCAGCTATGTCACCCCTATTACTGTGTGAAATACATTCTACGAGAAGCAAGTGCTGTGAAACAGGAAGTCGACTTATCGCTTTGATTTTGGCTGATTCTGGCCAGAGACTGCAGAGAGCAGCGTTAGAGACAAGGTTAAAGCATTTCTAAGCCTTGAGACAATTGAGACAATTGTGTAGGTGTGCCATTCAGAGGGTGAATAAGCAAGACAACATATTTAAGTGCCTTTGAACAGGGTATGGTAGTAGGTGCCAGGCGCACCGGTTTGTGTCAAGAACTGCAACGCTCTGGGTCTTTCACGCTCAACAGTTTCCTGTGTGTATGAAGAATGGTCCATCACCCAAACGACATCCAGCCAACTTGACACAACTGTGGGAAGCGTTGGAGTCAACATGGGCCAGCATCCCTGTGGAACGCTTTCAACACCTTGTAGAGTCCCATGCCCTGACAAATTAAGGTTGTTCTGAGGTCAAAAGGGGGTGTAACTCAATACTAGGAAGGTGTTCCTAAATATTTTGTAAAACAATGTGTGTTTGCATATAATGAAGATATAAAATATATAACAATATAATGACATATAAAATCTCAAATCCATGCTGATATTATTTAGTCTGTTATTGAATTGTTTATTATATTATATTCTTAGTTAGAAATATGACTATTTATTAGCAGTAGACATACTTAATTAATGGCACCATATAGGGTTCTATATTGAACCACTTTTAGTTCAGTGAAGAAGAGCCTTTTGGAGTTCTATATTTGGTTGAGTGAAGAAGAACCCCTAGGCTTCTATATTTGGTTCAGTGAAGAAGAACCCCTAGGCTTCTATATTTGGTTCAGTGAAGAAGAACCCCTAGGCTTCTATATTTGGTTCAGTGAAGAAGAACCCCTAGGCTTCTATATTTGGTTGAGTGAAGAAGAACCCCTAGGCTTCTATATTTGGTTCAGTGAAGAAGAACCCCTAGGCTTCTATATTTGGTTCAGTGAAGAAGAACCCCTAGGCTTCTATATTTGGTTCAGTGAAGAAGAACCCCTAGGCTTCTATATTTGGTTGAGTGAAGAAGAACCCCTAGGCTTCTATATTTGGTTGAGTGAAGAAGAACCCCTAGGCTTCTATATTTGGTTCAGTGAAGAATAGCCTTTCAGGGTTCTATATTTGGTTCAGTGAAGAAGAGACTTTTGGGGTTCTATATTTGGTTGAGTGAAGAAGAACCCCTAGAGTTCTATATTTGGTTGAGTGAAGAAGAACCCCTAGGCTTCTATATTTGGTTGAGTGAAGAAGAACCCCTAGAGTTCTATATTTGGTTCAGTGAAGAATAGCCTTTCAGGGTTCTATATTTGGTTCAGTGAAGAATAGCCTTTCAGGGTTCTATATTTGGTTCAGTGAAGAAGAGACTTTTGGGGTTCTATATTTGGTTGAGTGAAGAAGAACCCCTAGAGTTCTATATTTGGTTGAGTGAAGAATAGCCTTTCAGGGTTCTATATTTGGTTCAGTGAAGAAGAACCCCTAGGGTTCTATATTTGGTTCAGTGAAGAAGAACCCCTAGAGTTCTATATTTGGTTGAGTGAAGAAGAACCCCTAGAGTTCTATATTTGGTTCAGTGAAGAATAGCCTTTCAGGGTTCTATATTTGGTTCAGTGAAGAAGAGCCTTTTGGGGTTCTATATTTGGTTGAGTGAAGAAGAACCCCTAGAGTTCTATATTTGGTTGAGTGAAGAAGAACCCCTAGAGTTCTATATTTGGTTCAGTGAAGAATAGCCTTTCAGGGTTCTATATTTGGTTCAGTGAAGAAGAGACTTTTGGGGTTCTATATTTGGTTCAGTGAAGACTAACTTTTTGGGGTTCTATATTTGGTTCAGTGAATAAGAACCCCTAGAGTTCTATATTTGGTTCAGTGAAGAAGAACCTTTCGGGGTTCTATATTTGGTTCAGTGAAGAAGAACCTTTCGGGGTTCTATATTTGGTTCAGTGAAGAAGAACCTTTCGGGGTTCTATATTTGGTTCAGTGAAGAAGAACCTTTCGGGGTTCTATATTTGGTTCAGTGAAGAAGAGCCTTTCGGGGTTCTATATTTGGTTCAGTGAAGAAGAACCTTTTGCGGTTCTATATTTGGTTCAGTGAAGAAGAGCCTTTTGGGGTTCTATATTTGGTTGAGTGAAGAAGAACCCCTAGAGTTCTATATTTGGTTCAGTGAAGAAGAGCCTTTTGGGGTTCTATATTTGGTTCAGTGAAGAAGAGCCTTTCGGGGTTCTATATTTGGTTGAGTGAAGAAGAACCCCTAGAGTTCTATATTTGGTTCAGTGAAGAAGAGCCTTTTGGGGTTCTATATTTGGTTCAGTGAAGAAGAACCCCTAGAGTTCTATATTTGGTTCAGTGAAGAAGAGCCTTTTGGGGTTCTATATTTGGTTCAGTGAAGAAGAGCCTTTCGGGGTTCTATATTTGGTTGAGTGAAGAAGAACCCCTAGGGTTCTATACAGAACTTTTAGAGGTTCCATACATTAATAAAGCGACAGAACCCTTTTTGGTTTTATATGGAACCTTTTCTCCTTTTTTTGTACAGTGGAAAGGAAAGGGGTACAACGATACATCCCTGGTGAGTTCCTCTTGGAGGGTTCAGGAGGTCGTTCCCACTCGGGACATTTATAAATTGGTCCTAAAAAATTCTCAAAACTTCACCGAACACCCAAATGGGTCTCTACGATAGTCCTCTAAAATGCTTCCGTAGACAGAGCTATCCAAATGACTTTCCTTCGGGCAAATTACCCATGAATCAAAGGCAGAGCAGTCCTTGACAAATGAGAACGTGTGGTAGAAACGCTTGGGCATAACATTTCCCAGATTGCACGTGTTTACTTACATGCACATACACAAACTTCTAACATCTTGAAGTAGAGATATTTTTTTTGCTCAACACAATGAGACCATTAGGAAGTCATTGAAGCAGTACATTCCTTAGGACGCACCACGATAAAGTAAAGTATCTCTATTAAATAAAGTATCTCTATTAAATAAAGGATCTCTATTAAATGATAGAGATGTCCCCTCTACATTTCATCACTAGATGATCTGTACGTGAAGTTACATTACGTGTCTCCTGTATTTACATGTATATTTCCGTGGACGTGATATTACGGTGACGCGTTGTGATGCATGGTTCATGACTTATAGTTTCTCAACGGTGAGTTCTCTACGTGTGTTATATTGGATGTAGTTGGCATGTAGCCACAGCCCAGATGTGGTAGCTCGTAGGTCATGTATTCTAATGTGTGTGTGCTTGCGTGCGTGCGTACGTGCGTGTGTCTGTGCGTGTGTGTATGTGTGTGTATGTGCATGTGTGTGCGTACGTGCGTGTGTCTGTGCGTGTATATATTTGTGTGTGTATGTGCATGCGTGTGTGTGTGCGTGCGTGTGTGTGTGCGTGTATGTGTGTGTATGTGCATGTGTGTGTGTGCGTGCGTGTGTGCGTGTGTGTGTGTGCTTGTGTGCGTGTGTGCGTGTGTGCGTACTTGCGTGTGTCTGTGCGTGTGTGTATGTGTATGTGTGTGTGTGTGTGTGTGTGTGTGTGTACGTGCATGAGTGTGTGTGTATGTGTGTGTATATGCATGCGTGTGTGTGTGTTTGAGATCATCAGTTGTACTGTATGATGTTGTGGCTGCAGTGTTTATACCTCTGAACCCTGGACCATGTCACCCTGCTACCCTCAGGGGATTAACCATGGGAACCAGGCTAGTTCCTCTGATGATGATAAACCATGGGAATAAGGCTAGTTCCTCTGATGATGATAAACCATGGGAACCAGGCTAGTCCCTCTGATGATGATAAACCATGGGAACCAGGCTAGTTCCTCTGATGATGATAAACCATGGGAACCAGGCTAGTTCCTCTGATGATGATAAACCATGGGAACCAGGCTAGTCCCTCTGATGATGATAAACCATGGGAACCAGGCTAGTTCCTCTGATGATGATTAACCATGGGAACCAGGCTAGTTCCTCTGATGATGATAAACCATGGGAACCAGGCTAGTTCCTCTGATGATGTGGCACACACACACACACACACACACACACACACATACACACACACACAGACACATTCACACTCACACACACACACACATATACATTCACACACACACACACACAAACACACATACATTCTAACAAACACATTCACACGTACACACACGCGCGCGCTCACGTGTAAACTTGTGTGCTGATGTCACGACAGGAAAGAGGGTGCTCTGTTTTCCCCACAGATCCCTGTATTCAAGAGGTTCGTCTTGTTGAAGCAGACGGTGCCGTGTGGGGCGGTGTGCACCGTCCAACCTTCACTGGGTCATTATCAATGAGATACAGACCTCTGACAGGGACGATGGAAGAGTCTGTTATCTGAGACCCGGTTAATAAGAGGTTTTGAAGCGTTCCGTCCCAAAATGGCAGCCTTGTTCCCTACATAGTGCACTACTTTAGACCAGATACATACAGAATGGGCCTTTGTGAAAAGTAGTGCACCATATATAGGGAAAGTGGTGTCATTTGGGACATAGACAAAAAGGACGCTTGGGTATCTTGACTTGGCAAACTTCTGATCAGCATCCATTCAACCCCCCCAACTCTGAGGCCAACTCTCCATCTCGATATGAGGCCAATTCTCCATCTCGATATGAGGCCAATTCTCCACCTCGATATGAGGACAATTCTCCATCTCGATATGAGGCCAATTCTCCATCTCGATATGAGACCAATTCTCCATCTCGATATGAGGCCAATTCTCCATCTCGATATGAGGCCAATTCTCCATCTCGATATGAGACCAATTCTCCATCTCGATATGAGACCAATTCTCCATCTCGATATGAGGCCAACTCTCCATCTCGATATGAGGCCAATTCTCCATCTCGATATGAGGCCAACTCTCCATCTCGATATGAGGCCAATTCTCCATCTCGATATGAGGCCAATTCTCCATCTCGATATGAGGCCAATTCTCTCCTCTTCCTTAATGGGAATTGATGGGAAATTATGTAAATATATCACTAGCCACTTTAAACAATGCTACCTTATATAATGTTACTTACCCTACATTATTCATCTCATATGCATACGTATATACTGTACTCTATATCATCGACTGTATCCTTATGTAATACATGTATCACTGGCCACTTTAACTATGCCACTTTGTTTACATACTCATCTCATATGTATATACTGTACTCGATACCATCTACTGTATCTTGCCTATGCTGCTCTGTACCATCACTCATTCATATATCCTTATGTACATACTCTTTATCCCCTTACACTGTGTACAAGACAGTAGTTTTGGAATTGTTAGTTAGATTACTTATTACTGCATTGTCGGAACTAGAAGCACAAGCATTTCGCTACACTCGCATTAACATCTGCTAACCATGTGTATGTGACAAATAAAATTTGATTTGATTTGATTTGATTTGATTCTCCATCTCGATATGAGGCCAATTCTCCATCTCGATATGAGGCCAACTCTCCATCTCGATATGAGGCCAATTCTCCATCTCGATATGAGGCCAATTCTCCATCTCGATATGAGGCCAATTCTCAAAACACAATAATCATTAGCATTTAAAAGTTTTTGTCCCCATTGGTTTAGAGAGAAAACCAGTAGAGGTTTAAATGAGACTGTTTCCACCCAATGGCTACTTGGGGCCCTGAAGAACACTTATGAGTAGAGGGAAGGAGGGATAGAGGGAGCAAAGAGAAGGAGGGATAAAGGGAGTAGAGGGAGTAGAGGGAAGGAGGGATAGAGGGAGTAAAGAGAAGGAGGGATAGAGGGAGTAGAGGGAGTAGAGAGAAGGAGGGATAGAGGGAGTAAAGAGAAGGAGGGATAGAGGGAGTAGAGGGAAGGAGGGATAGAGGGAGTAGAGGGAGTAGAGAGAAGGAGGGATAGAGGGAGTAGAGGGAAGGAGGGATAGAGGGAGAGGAGTGAAGGAGGGATAGAGGGAGTAGAGGGAAGGAGGTATAGAGGGAGTAGAGGGAAGGAGGGATAGAGGGAGTAGAGGGAAGGAGGGATAGAGGGAGTAGAGGGAAGGAGGGATAGAGGGAGTAGAGGGAAGGAGGGATAGAGGGAGTAGAGGGAGTAGAGGGAACGAGGGATAGAGGGAGTAGAGGGAAGGAGGGATAGAGGGAGTAGAAGGAGTAGAGGGAAGGAGGGATAGAGGGAGTAGAGGGAAGGAGGGATAGAGGGAGTAGAGGGAGTAGAGAGAATGAGGGATAGAGGGAGTAGAGGGAAGGAGGGATAGAGGGAGTAGAGGGAAGGAGGATTAGAGGGAGTAGAGAGAAGGGGGGATAGAGGGAGTAGAGGGAGTCGAGGGAAGGAGGGATAGAGGGAGTAGAGGGAGTAGAGGGAGTAATGGGAAGGAGGGATAGAGGGAGTAGAGGGAGTAGAGAGAAGGAGGGATAGAGGGAGAGGAGGGAAGGAGGGATAGAGGGAGTAGAGGGAAGAAGGTATAGAGGGGGTAGAGGGAAGGAGGGATAGAGGGAGTAGAGGGAGTAGAGGGAAGGAGGGATAGAGGGAGTAGAGGGAAGGAGGGATAGAGGGAGTAGATGGAAGGAGGGATAGAGGGAGAGGAGGGAAGGAGGGATAGAGGGAGTAGAGGGAAGGAGGTATAGAGGGAGTAGAGGGAAGGAGGGATAGAGGGAGTAGAGGGAGTAGAGGGAAGGAGGGATAGAGGGAGTAGATGGAAGGAGGGATGGAGGGAGTAGAGGGAGTAGAGGGAGTAGAGGGAAGGAGGGATAGAGGGAGTAGAGGGAAGGAGGGATAGAGGGAGTAGAGGGAGTAGAGGGAGTAGAGGGAAGGAGGGATAGAGGGAGTAGAGGGAGTAGAGAGAAGGAGGGATAGAGGGAGTAGAGGGAAGGAGGGATAGAGGGAGAGGAGGGAAGGAAGGATAGAGGGAGTAGAGGGAATGAGGTATAGAGGGAGTAGAGGGAAGGAGGGATAGAGGGAGTAGAGGGAGTAGAGGGAAGGAGGGATAGAGGGAGTAGATGGAAGGAGGGATGGAGGGAGTAGAGGGAAGGAGGGATAGAGGGAGTGGAGGGAGTAGAGGGAAGGAGGGATAGAGGGAGTAGAGGGAAGGAGGGATAGAAGGAGTAGATGGAAGGAGGTATAGAGGGAGTAGAGGGAAGGAGGGATAGAGGGAGTAGAGGGAAGGAGGGATAGAGGGACTAGAGGGAGTAGAGGGAAGGGGGGATAGAGGGAGTAGAGGGGGTAGAGGGAAGGAGGGATAGAGGGAGTAGAGGGAGTAGAGGGAAGGAGAGATATAAGGAGTAGAGGGAAGGGGGGATAGAGGGACTAGAGGGAAGGAGGGATAGAGGGACTAGAGGGAGTAGAGTGAAGGAGGGATAGAGGGACTAGAGGGAGTAGAGGGAAGGAGGGATAGAGGGAGTAGTGGGAAGGAGGGATAGAGGGAGTAGAGGGAAGGAGGGATAGAGGGACTAGAGGGAGTAGAGGGAAGGGGGGATAGAGGGAGTAGAGGGAAGGGGGGATAGAGGGAGTAGAGAGAAGGAGGGATAGAGGGAGAAGAGAGAAGGAGGGATAGAGGGAGTAGAGGGAAGGAGGGATAGAGGGAGTAGAGGGAAGGAGGGATAGAGGGAGTAGAGGGAAGGAGGGATAGAGGGAGTAGAGGGAGTAGAGGGAAGGAGGGATAGAGGGAGTATAGGGAAGGAGGGATAGAGGGAGTAGAGGGAGTAGAGGGAAGGAGGGATAGAGGGAGTATAGGGAGTAGAGGGAAGGAGGGATTTAGGGAGTAGAGGGAAGGAGGGACTAGAGGCAGTAGAGGGAAGGAGGGACTAGAGGGAGAGCTATTTAGCCATTTACTCTTTGAAAGAGAGACTATGAAGACAAATGCCATTTACCACAACAAACGGTTTCAAACGACGGTCACCCATTAAGTAGGAAATGGCCAGAAGATTACCCCAACGTCATTAAGTCTGTTATATTCGTTAGAGGTAGGAAGTGGGTGGATGGGAGGGATGTGGGTAACCAGGAGGATTAGCAACAACAACCACGTAAGAAAGGACTACAGCCCTGAGTAATCACAATGTTATCCCCACCCGCTTGCATTGAATCATTTTTTATTGTAACAGCAAAGTACGTTTTTAAGAAGTGTTGGTTATAATAATGTTGAAAAACCAATAAACGAAAGGCAATTAAGGAGTTTTTTTTATTTTTTTTCCATTTTAGCAACAACCATCAGTTTTATAAAACTTGGCGTGTTATGAGAAAAGTGGGGGTTTGGGGTTGAACACCTGCTGGATAACAACAGAGGAAATGCCTGACTGAAGTCACATTTACGAGAAGTAAATGTGAAGCAACAAACATCTTGGTTTTTGTTTACCATCTTTGTTGTTGATTGGAAACAGACAACTGAACAAGCCTATGTCGGTATGTTATATTGCCCAACTCAAACATGGTGCGTTTTATTTGACACGACCGTGAGGATTTTATTTTAGGAGATTTTTCCTTCCAAGTCAGAGTTAAGAGGACATTCCAAGTCAGAGTTAAGAGGACATTCCAAGTCAGAGTTAAGAGGACATTCCAAGTCAGAGTTAAGAGGACATTCCAAGTCAGAGTTAAGAGGACATTCTAAGTCAGAGATAAGAGGCCATACCAAGTCAGAGATAAGAGGCCATACCAAGTCAGAGATAAGAGGCCACACCAAGTCAGAGATAAGAGGCAATACTAAGTCAGAGATAAGAGGCCATACCAAGTCAGAGATAAGAGCCATTCCAAGTCAGAGATAAGAGGCCATACCAAGTCAGAGATAAGAGGCCATACCAAGTCAGAGATAAGAGGCCATACCAAATCAGAGATAAGAGGCCATACCAAGTCAGAGATAAGAGGCCATTCCAAGTCAGAGATAAAAGGCCATTCCAAGTCAGAGATAAGAGGCCATTCCAAGTCAGAGATAAGAGGACATTCCAAGTCAGAGATAAGAGGACATTCCAAGTCAGAGATAAGAGTCCATACCAAGTCAGAGTTAAGAGGACATTCCAAGTCAGAGATAAGAGACCATACCAAGTCAGAGATAAGAGGCCATTCCAAGTCAGAGATAAGAGGACATTCCAAGTCAGAGATAAGAGGACATTCCAAGTCAGAGATAAGAGGACATTCCAAGTCAGAGATAAGAGTCCATACCAAGTCAGAGTTAAGAGGACATTCCAAGTCAGAGATAAGAGACCATACCAAGTCAGAGATAAGAGGCCATTCCAAGTCAGAGATAAGAGCCATTCCAAGTCAGAGATAAGAGGCCATACCAAGTCAGAGATAAGAGGCCATACCAAGTCAGAGATAAGAGGCCACACCAAGTCAGAGATAAGAGCCATTCCAAGTCAGAGATAAGAGGCCATTCCAAGTCAGAGATAAGAGGCCATTCCAAGTCAGAGATAAGAGGCCATACCAAGTCAGAGATAAGAAGCCATTCCAAGTCAGAGATAAGAGGTCATACCAATTCAGAGATAAGAGGACATTCCAAGTCAGAGATAAGAGGACATTCCAAGTCAGAGATAAGAGGACATTCCAAGTCAGAGATAAGAGTCCATACCAAGTCAGAGTTAAGAGGACATTCCAAGTCAGAGATAAGAGACCATACCAAGTCAGAGATAAGAGGCCATTCCAAGTCAGAGATAAAAGGCCATTCCAAGTCAGAGATAAGAGGCCATTCCAAGTCAGAGATAAGAGGACATTCCAAGTCAGAGATAAGAGGACATTCCAAGTCAGAGATAAGAGGACATTCCAAGTCAGAGATAAGAGGACATTCCAAGTCAGAGATAAGAGGCCACACCAAGTCAGAGATAAGAGCCATTCCAAGTCAGAGATAAGAGGACATTCCAAGTCAGAGATAAGAGTCCATACCAAGTCAGAGTTAAGAGGACATTCCAAGTCAGAGATAAGAGGACATTCCAAGTCAGAGATAAGAGGACATTCCAAGTCAGAGATAAGAGTCCATACCAAGTCAGAGTTAAGAGGACATTCCAAGTCAGAGATAAGAGACCATACCAAGTCAGAGATAAGAGGCCATTCCAAGTCAGAGATAAGAGCCATTCCAAGTCAGAGATAAGAGGCCATACCAAGTCAGAGATAAGAGGCCATACCAAGTCAGAGATAAGAGGCCACACCAAGTCAGAGATAAGAGCCATTCCAAGTCAGAGATAAGAGGCCATTCCAAGTCAGAGATAAAAGGCCATTCCAAGTCAGAGATAAGAGGTCATACCAAGTCAGAGATAAGAGGCCATTCCAAGTCAGAGATAAGAGGCCATACCAAGTCAGAGATAAGAGGCCACACCAAGTCAGAGATAAGAGGACATTCCAAGTCAGAGATAAGAGGTCATACCAATTCAGAGATAAGAGGACATTCCAAGTCAGAGATAAGAGACCATACCAAGTCAGAGATAAGAGGCCATACCAAGTCAGAGATAAGAGGCCATACCAAGTCAGAGATAAGAGGCCATACCAATTCAGAGATAAGAGGCCATACCAAGTCAGAGATAAGAGGCCATACCAAGTCAGAGATAAGAGCCATTCCAAGTCAGAGATAAGAGGCCATACCACCAGCTGCAGCTACACACTCTCTAGATCTCTTGTCTGAAAGCCAGTCCGTAGAGGAGATGGTACTGTTGGGTGCTTCTATCTGTGTATTGCAGGTGTATGTATATACTCTTTTTAACTGTAAATGTTCATTGTGTGGTTCATTGGTTCGTTGACAGTGCAAAGTATTTCACATTTTTTTTGGGGGGGGGGGTGCAATAACACATTCTGTGGACAGTTCATTTGTCTTTCCTTTGCTGGAAGACCCATGGTCGATCCATACCAGGTGTGTGGACTCCAGTCACATGATGTCGACTCAACCCTACTTGATATAACATAAAATAACTTGGAGCTTGACTTGGACATAGAGCCTCAAGACTCGGGATTCGACATTGACTTGAGACTGATGACTTGCAATGATCTGGACACATTTTTGTAACTCATTTTGCGGCACAGAGACTACAAGATTACTCTCCATGCTGTCAGAGACAGTATCACACGTGCAAAAAAACGAATTAGCTAGTGAAATGCAGATTCGGCCCTCTGATTGAACCAGCAAATTATCAAGGTCAACAAGGGTCGGGTGAGCTAGCACAGAAGGAAGAAGGATGTATACATTGGGGCAAAAAAGTATTTAGTCAGCCACCAATTGTGCAAGTTCTCCCACTTAAAAAGATGAGAGAGGCCTGTAATTTTCGTCATAGGTACACTTCAACTATGATAGACAAAATGAGAAAAAAAATCCAGAAAATCACATTGTAGGATTTTTAATGAATTTATTAGCAAATTATGGTGGAAAATAAGTATTTGGTCACCTACAAACAAGCAAGATTTCTGGCTCTCACAGACCTGTAACTTCTTCTTTAAGAGGCTCCTCTGTCCTCCACTCGACTAAATACTTTTTTGCCCCACTGTATATACCCCTGGATTGCTGATTCCTACGTATTGGCCAATGAGAGGTTTTGAAGTCACAGGTCAGCCATATTGTCTCTCCTCAGAAAAGTAGTCATCTACAGTAACATTAGCCCTTTCTGAAAAATTACACTTTTAAGAATTTTTTTTTTTTTTGCACCATCCTAATATTGACCCCCCCCCCCCCTTTGTCCTCAGAACAGCCCTAATATGTCAGGGCATGGACTACAAGGTGTCGTAAGTGTTCCACAGGGATGCTGGCCCATGTTGACTCCAATGCTTCTCACAGTTGTGTCAAGTTGGCAGGATGTCCTTTGGGTGGTGGACCATTCTTGATACACACAGAAAACTGTTGAGGGTGAAAAAACCCAGCAGCGTGGCAGTTCTTGACTCAAGATGGTGCGCTTTGCACCTACTACCATACACCGTTCAATGACATTCGCATATTTTGTCTTGAGACAAGGGTGTTAGTCCCAGGGAGAGAGAGCAGGGAGGCGGGCAGGGAGAGTAGGCCTAGAGGCCTGGAGGTCTGGAGCTCCAGGGAGTAATCTATACTCTCTCAGGCCCAGGGAGAGGGCAGGAAGGCGGGCAGGGAGAGTAGGCCTAGAGGCCTCTAGGTCTGGAGCTCCAGAGAGGGTCTGACCCTGATGTTATCAAGATATG
>NC_092154.1:7577388-7632388 GCF_045791955.1 Oncorhynchus clarkii lewisi
AACGATATCATAACCGCCATCGATGAGAGACATTACTGTGCAGCCCTATTCATCGACCTGGCCAAAGCTTTCGACTTTGTCAATCACAACATTCTTATTGGCAGACTCAACAGCCTTCGGCGATGTCATTTATGAAATAGCCTCCAATACTCTACTCAACAAATTGGATGCAGTCTATCACAGAGTGCCATCCGTTTTGTCACCAAAGCCCCATATACTACCCACCATTGCTATCTGTATGCTCTCGTTGGCTGGCCCTCGCTTCATACTTGTCGCCAAACCCAATGGCTCCAGGTCATCTACAAGTCTCTGCTAGGTAAAGCCCCGCATGTGTAACTCTGTGCTGATTGTGTCGAACTGCTTTGCTTTATCTTGACCAGGTTGCAGTTGCAGATGAGAACTTGTTCTCAACTAGGCTCCCTGGTTAAATAAATAAAGGTGAAATAAAAAAAATGAAATAAAACATCTACATCTACTGTCTACCGTCTACCGTCTACCGTCTACCGTCTACCATCTACAATCTACAATCTACATCTACCGTCTACCATCTACCATCTACAATCTACAATCTACATCTACCGTCTACCGTCTACCGTCTACAATCTACCATCTACAATCTACCATCTACCATCTAATGTCTACCATCTACATCTACCATCTACAATCTACATCTAATGTCTACCGTCTACCATCTACATCTACCGTCTACAATCTACATCTACCGTCTACAATCTACATCTACTGTCTACCGTCTACCGTCTACCGTCTACAATCTACCATCTACCATCTACATTCTACCGTCTACCGTCTACCGTCTACCGTCTACCGTCTACAATCTACATCTAATGTCTACCGTCTACCATCTACCATCTACCGTCTACAATCTACATCTACCGTCTACAATCTACATCTACCGTCTACCATCTACAATCTACAATCTACATCTAATGTCTACCGTCTACCGTCTACCATCTACCATCTACATCTACCATCTACCATCTACCATCTACCATCTACATCTAATGTCTACCATCTACATCTACCATCTACAATCTACAATCTACATCTAATGTCTACCGTCTACCGTCTACCGTCTACCGTCTACAATCTACCATCTACCATCTACAATCTACATCTAATGTTTACCATCTACATCTACCATCTACAATCTTCAATCTACAACTAATGTCTACCGTCTCCGTGTACCATCTACCATCTACCATCTACCATCTACCATCTACATCTACCGTCTACCATCTACCATCTACCATCTACAATCTACCATCTACCATCTACATCTACCATCTACCATCTACATCTACCGTCTACCATCTACCATCTACCATCTACAATCTACAATCTACATCTACCATCTACCATCTACAATCTACAATCTACCGTCTACCATCTACCATCTACAATCTACATCTACTGTCTACCATCTACTGTCTATCATCTATATCTACCATCTACAATCTACATCTACCGTCTACCATCTACAATCTACATCTAATGTCTACCGTCTACCATCTACCATCTACCGTCTACAATCTACATCTACCGTCTACAATCTACATCTACCGTCTACCATCTACAATCTACAATCTACATCTAATGTCTACCGTCTACCGTCTACCATCTACCATCTACATCTACCATCTACCATCTACCATCTACCATCTACATCTAATGTCTACCATCTACATCTACCATCTACAATCTACAATCTACATCTAATGTCTACCGTCTACCGTCTACCGTCTACCGTCTACCGTCTACCGTCTACAATCTACCATCTACCATCTACAATCTACATCTAATGTCTACCATCTACATCTACCATCTACAATCTACAATCTACAACTAATGTCTACCGTCTACCGTGTACCATCTACCATCTACCATCTACCATCTACCATCTACATCTACATCTACATCTACCGTCTACCATCTACCATCTACCATCTACAATCTACAATCTACATCTACCATCTACCATCTACAATCTACAATCTACCGTCTACCGTCTACCGTCTACCATCTACCATCTACCATCTACAATCTACATCTACTATCTACCATCTACTGTCTATCATCTATATCTACCATCTACAATCTACATCTACCGTCTACCGTCTACCATCTACCATCTACCATCTACAATCTACATCTACTGTCTACCATCTACTGTCTATCATCTATATCTACAATCTATAATCTACAATCTACATCTACCATCTACAATCTACAATCTACATCTACTGTCTACCATCTACTGTCTACCATCTACATCTACCATCTACAATCTACATCTACCGTCTACCGTCTACCATCTATCATCTAAAATCTACAATCTACAATCTACATCTAATGTATACCGTCTACCGTCTATATCTACCATCTACAATCTACATCTACCATCTACCATCTACCATCTACATCTACATCTACTGTCTACTGTCTACTGTCTACCGTCTACATCTACCATCTACCATCTACATCTACCATCTATCATCTACATGTACATCTACCATCTATCATCTACCATATACAGCTACCATCTACATATACTGTCTACCATCTACCATCTACATCTACCATCTCCCATCTACATCTACCATCTACATCTACCATCTCCCATCTACATCTACCATCTACCATCTACCATCACCCATCTACATATACATCTACCATCTACATCTACCATCTACATCTCCCATCTACCATCTTCCATCTACATCTACCATCTACATCTACCATCTACCATCTAACATCTACATCTACATCTACTGTCTACCGTCTACCATCTACATATACTGTCTACCGTCTACCATCTACATCTACCATCTCCCATCTACATCTACCATCTACATCTCCCATCTACCATCTTCCATCTACATCTCCCATCTACATCTACCATCTACCATCTACCATCTACCATCTACCATCTACATATACATCTACCATCTACATCTACCATCTACATCTCCCATCTACCATCTTCCATCTACATCTACCATCTACCATCTACCATCTACCATCTACCATCTACATATACATCTACCATCTACATCTACCATCTACATCTCCCATCTTCCATCTACATCTACCATCTACATCTACCATCTACTATCTCCCATCTACATATACATCTACCATCTATCATCTACCATCTCCCATCTACATATACTGTCTACCATCTATCATCTACCATCTCCCATCTACAAATACTGTCTACCATCTACATCTACCATCTCCCATCTACATATACATCTACCATCTACATCTACCATCTACCATCTACATCTACCATCTCCCATCTACATATACATCTACCATCTACCATCTACCATCTCCCATCTACATATACATCTACCATATACATCTACCATCTCCCATCTACATCTACCATCTTCCATCTACATCTACATCTACCATCTACATCTACCATCTACATCTACCATCTACCATCTCCCATCTCCCATCTACATCTACCATCTTCCATCTACATCTACCATCTACATATACTGTCTACCATCTTCATATACATCTACCATCTACATCTACCATCTACATCTACCATCTACCATCTCCCATCTACCATCTACATCTACCATCTACCATCTACCATATACATCTACCATCTACCGTCTACATCTACCATATACATCTACCATCTACCGTCTACATCTACCATATACCATCTACATCTCCCATATACCATCTACATCTACCATCTACCATCTAACATCTACATCTACCATCTACCATCTACCATCTACATCTACATCTCCCATATACCATCTACATCTCCCATATACCATCTACCATCTACATCTACCATCTACATCTCCCAAATACCATCTACCATCTACATCTACCATCTACCATCTACCATCTACCATCTACCATCTACATCTACCATCTACCATCTACATCTACCATCTACCATCTACATCTTCCATATACCATCTACATCTCCCATATACCATCTACCATCTACATCTCCCAAATACCATCTACCATCGCCCTAATCTGAGGAAATAACTGATGATTTACTGTACTATAGTTTCACAGAGCTCTGTGTCATCTGATGCCTCCATGTTCTATGGTATTCTGTGACATTGACATGGAACCCGATCATGTTCATGATTTTTGGAGGTGGTTAGTCCAATAGTTTGGCACCATAAGATAATATATAGAGAAAGGAATGTTTTATTGGTGTGACAATGATATATTACATATAATTAGAATTCAAAATGAGTCATCAAGAAGGGACCAAGACTTGCCAACTTCTCTTTCCCAGAAACACAGGAAGGGACCTTCTGAGTTGACATAGATTATGTTAAGTTTTACTTAAATTCGTGAGGGGAAAAAAATAGCTGGTTACAGGGAACAGGTAGACTGTTTTTTTGTAGTTTTTAAAAAATGATAAAACTGTTTAATTGTGTCTGCAACAGGACAGCTTGAGACCTGAGACAGAAAACAACAGGCTGACCAAGCACATACACAATCACACACATAACAAAACACACATAACAAAACACACATAATAACACACACACACACACACACACACACAAGCACAAGCACATACACACACTCAATCACACACATAACAAAACAAACTTAACAACACACACACACACACACAAGCACACACACACACACACACAAATATAACAAAACACACATAACAACACACACACAAGCACATACACACACACACTCACACACATAACAACACACACACACACACACAATCACACACATAACAACACACACACACTCACACACATAACAACACACACACACACACACTCACACACATAACAACACACACAAACACACAATATCACACACATAACAACACACACACAACACACATGGTGGGTCCAGCCCGTGTAGCGGGCTGCTTCACTCCTCCACTTGTTTTCTGCCTCTCTCTACCTCTCTGTGTCTGTTTCTCTCTACCTCTTCATCTCTCTACCTTACCTCTATATCTCTCTACCTCTACCTCTCTCTACCTCTCCATCTCTCTACCTCTCTCTACCTCTCTCTGCCTCTCTCTACCTCTCTGTGTCTGTTTCTCTCTACCTCTTCATCTCTCTACATCTACCTCTATATCTCTCTACCTCTACCTCTCTCTACCTCTCCATCTCTCTACCTCTCTCTACCTCTCTCTGCCTCTCTCTACCTCTCTGTGTCTGTTTCTCTCTACCTCTTCATCTCTCTACCTCTACCTCTATATCTCTCTACCTCTACCTCTCTCTACCTTTCCATCTCTCTACCTCTCTGTGTCTGTTTCTCTCTACCTCTTCATCTCTCTACCTCTACCTCTATATCTCTCTACCTCTACCTCTCTCTGCCTCTCTCTACCTCTCTGTGTCTGTTTCTCTCTACCTCTTCATCTCTCTACCTCTACCTCTCTATCTCTCTACCTCTACCTCTCTCTACCTCTCCATCTCTCTACCTCTTTCTGCCTCTCTCTACCTCTCTGTGTCTGTTTCTCTCTCTCTCTCTCTCTGCCAGGTCTCCCTCTCTACCTCTACCTCTCTATCTCTCTACCTCTATGTGTCTGTTTCGCTCTACCTCATACCCTGCTTTCTTTGTCCTCTGGGGTTGTTGATCAATCTATCGGACGGTGGATGCTCGGGGAGAGTCTGTGCCTCTTACAAGTAACAACTGGTGCGCTGCTTCCACTGGGAAGGATATCTCAAGCTTTTGCTCACCTGATATACGGTGCCCGCAGAAAATATTCACACACCTTGAATTTTTTTTAAACATTTTGTTGTGTTACAGCCTGAATTTAAATTAGATTCATTGAGATTTTGTGGCACTGGCCTACACACAATACCCCATAATGTCAAAGTTGAATTATGTTTTTATTTTTATTTTTACAAATTAATAAAAAATGAAAAGCTGAAAGGTTGCTCAAGTCGAACAGTGAATTTCAAACCCAGATTCAACCACAAAGATCAGGGAGGTTTTCCCAATGCCTTGCAAAGAAGGGCACCTATTGGTAGATGGGTAAATAATTTTAAAAGCATGTTGAAGTTATTAATTACACTTTGGATGGTGTATCATACACCCAGTCACTACAAAAATACATGTGTCCTTCCTAACTCAGTTGCCAGAGAGGAAGGAAACTCCTCAGGGATTTCACCATGAGGCCGAAGGTGACTTTAAAACAGTTACTGAGTTTAATGGCTGTGATAGGAGACAACTGAGGATGGATCAACAACATCGTAGTTACTTCACAATACTAACCTAATTAACAGAGTGAAAAGAAGGAAGTCTGTACAGAATAACATTTTTCCAAAACATGGATCCTGTTTGCAACATGGCACTAAAGTAATACTGCAAGACATTTGCCAAAGTAATTCACTTTTTGTCCTGAACACAAAGTGTTGTGTTTGGGTAAAATCCAATAGAATACTGAGTCCTACTCTCCATATTTCCAAGCATAGGTGGTGGCTGCATCAATCGGTATGATTGTAATTGTTAAGGACTAGGGAGTTTTTCAGGATGAGAAATAAACGGAATAGATCTAAGCACAGGCAAAATCCTAGAGGAAAACCTGGTTCAGTCTGCTTTCCACCAGACACTGGGAAATTAATTCACTTTTCAGCAAAACAATAATAATATATAATATAATATATTATATAATAATAATAATAATAATAATAATATAATATTAATCATAATAATAATATAATATATAATCATAACACAATAACCTAAAACACAGGGCCAAATGGTTTTCACATGTGAACCTGCAAACTTGAAATGTATTTTTTAGGGATATTCACTTTATCCTGCCTTGATAAATATATCTTCCTCAAATACCTGGTTACCACGTTAATCTGATACTTGTAGTTTCATTCTTATTTGACTCTTTTTGTGTTACTATTTGTATTTGCATCATTGGGAAGGGCTCGTAAGCGTTTCACTGTAAAGTATACACCTGTTGTATTTGGCGCTTGATTTGATTTGATTTGTGCCGGCCTGGGTGTTGGAGGGCGGGAGGAAGGAAAGTGGCAGTTTTTTTTTTTTCAGAGCCGACAGGAATTGGCCTCACGGTTCCTCTTCTCACCACGGGAACAATGCTGTGGCGTCACACCCCTCCGCCATTCACATGGAAACATGTCCCAGAATTACGCTCCCAGGCTGAGAGAAGACCTGAGGCTGTGAACTGAGAGAAGGAGTTTGGGAGGAAAGACAAGGAGGAAAGGAGAGACAGGGAGGGAGGGAGAGGGAGGGAGAGCAAGACGGGGAGGGAGAGAGATATGGGGAGGGAGAGAGAGGGGGAGGGAGAGAGAGAGGGAGGGAGAGAGAGGGGGTGGGAGAGAGTGGTGGGGAGGGAGAGAGAGGGGGAGGGAGAGAGAGAGGGAGGGAGAGAGAGGGGGAGGGAGGGAGAGGGGGAGGGAGAGAGAGGGAGAGCAACAGAGAGGGGGAGGGAGAGAGAGAGGGAGGGAGAGAGAGGGGGTGGGAGAGAGTGGTGGGGAGGGAGAGAGAGGGGGAGGGAGAGAGAGAGGGAGGGAGAGAGAGGGGGAGGGAGGGAGAGGGGGAGGGAGAGAGAGGGGGAGGGAGAGATGGAGAGAGAGAGGGAGGGAGAGAGAGGGGGTGGGAGAGAGTGGTGGGGTTGGAGAGAGAGGGGGAGGGAGAGAGAGAGGGAGGGAGAGAGGGAGGGAGAAAGAGGGGGTGGGAGAGAGTGGTGGGTAGGGAGAGAGAGAGGGAGGGAGAGAGAGGGAGTGGGAGAGAGAGAGGGAGGGAGAGAGAGGGGGTGGGAGCGAGAGGTGGGGAGGGAGAGGGAGGGAGAACGAGGTGGGGAGGGAGAGGGAGGGAGAGCGAGACGGGGAGGGAGAGAGAGGGAGGGAGAGAGAGGTGGGCAGGGAGAGAGGGGAGGGAGGAATAGAAGAGGGGGAAGGGAAGGAGGGAGGGAGGGAGAGAGGGAGAGAGGGAGGAATAGAAGAGGGGGAAGGGAAGGAGGGAGGGAGAGAGGGAGAGGGAGAGGGGGAGGGAGAGATACTCCCTCATTATATAGTTACTCTCTCATATTCCCTCATTGTTGCTCTCTCCCGCTCTTTGGACAAAGGACAAATTAACTTCAGTATGATGTGCAGTTGGCGCTCTAATGCCCTTTATTCACCATTATGAACAGAACAGAGCTCCAGCTCCACCCATACACACACACACACACACACACACACACACACACACACACACACACACACACACACACACACACACACACACACACACACACACACACACACACACACTCCAGCCCCAACCCTAGCATGGCTGATTGTGAGGGTCTGGAGGTCTTTAATGAAGGCCCTGGTTATAACCCAGAGCAGAGCAGGACTATAGCCTGGATAAACCAGACGGAATGCTGCGCTCACTGCTGAAACAGTGGGGCTTCAGGGCGGGTTGCCAGGCTACAGCGGGAGCTCGACCCAGAGAAATAATGGGAGTGACAGTGTTTAGCTTGAGCTGTAGTTGTGGTTCATGGATCATGCTGTGTCATGACATGTTCTGTGTCATATACACACACAGGCCGCTTATCGTTCTGGAAATCTATTTCACTCTAACACGCACACGCACACGCACGCACCCACGCACACGCACACACACACACACACTTAGTCTTGTGTTCTGCACAGTATCACTGTGAGAGGTCACACACAGACAAAAGATTCAGCTCCAACCCAGGCTCCCGCATCGCGAAACAAGGTTTCACTCTCCCCACTGTCACGCTGTCCACGTATCTAGCTCTTAATTACACTGTCCTGTAAACGCAGTTCCATTATCAATGTGTGTCTGTCGATCCACAGCTCTTCAACCAGATGGAGAAACATAACAATAATGATGATAATGATGATAATGCAGGAGGATGCTACAGGAGTCACGGACCTACAGTCTGTTAGTAAGCAGGAGGACGCTACAGGAGTCACGGACCTACAGTCTGTTAGTAAGCAGGAGGACGCTACAGGAGTCTATTTACATTAGGGAAACGTAGTACCTTCGCATACAGCCTTAAAAACATTGTTGAAGACAAATAAAATCATGTAAAGAAGATACCATATAAATATAGATTAAAACATGTATATATCAGTAAAACCATGTAAAATATACAGTTAAAGTCAGAGGTTTACATACACTTAGGTTGGAGTCATTAAAACTCCAACTTTCTTTTTCTTTAGCCTCCTGGGTGGAGAATCGGTCTAGGGCTAGCTGTGCCACCAGAGACTCTGGGTTCGCACAATTGGCCTAGCGTCGTCCGGGTTAGGGAGGGTTTGGCCGGTAGGGATATCGTTGTCTCATCGCGCACCAGCGACTTCTGTGACGGGCGGGTCACAGTGCACGCTAACCAAGGTCGCCAGGTGCACGGTGTTTCCCCCGACACATTGGTGCGGCTGGCTTCCGGGTTGGATGCGCGCTGTGTTAAGAAGCAGTGTGGCTTGGTTAGGTTGTGTTTCGGAGGACGCATGACTTTCGACCTTCGTCTCTCCCGAGCCCGTACGGGGGTTGTAGCGATGAGACAAGATTGTAACTACTGACAATTGGATACCACAAAATAGGGGGTCAAATAAAAAAATAAAAAAAATAAAAAAATGTCTTACCTCCAGTCGGACAGTTTTTGTTTTTTAAGAAAAAAAAGAAAACAAAACATTTTTCAACTACTCCACAAATGTCTTGTTAACAAACTATAGTTTTGGCAAGTCGGTTAGGACATCTACTTTGTGCATGACACAGCAATTTTTCCAACAATTGTTTGCAGACAGATTATTTCACTTGTAATTCACTGTATCACAATTCCAGTGGATCAGAAGTTTACATACACTAAGATGACTTTAAACAGGTTGGAAAATTCCAGAACCGTATGTCATGGCTTTAGAAGCTTCTGATAGGCTAATTGACATCATTTCAGTCAATTGGAGGTGTACCTGTGGATGTATTTCAAGGCCTACCTTCAAACTCAGTGCCTCTTTGCTTGACATCACGAGAAAATCAAAAGAAATCAGCCAAGAACTCAGAAAAATGAATTGTAGACCTCCACAAGTCAGGTTCATCCTTGGGAGCAATTTCCAAACGCTTGAAGCTACCACGTTCATCTGTACAAACAATAGTGCGCAAGTATAAACACCATGGGACCACGCAGCCGTCATACCGCTCAGGAAGGAGACACGTTCTGTCTCCTAGAGATGAACGCACTTTGGTGCGAAAAGTGCAAATCAATCCCAGAACAACAGCAAAGGACCTTGTGAAGATGCTGGAGGAAACAGGTACAAAAGTATCTATATCCACAGTAAAATGAGTCCTATATCGACATAACCTGAAAGGCCGCTCAGCAAGGAATAAGCCACTGCTCCAAAATTGTCATAAAAAAGCCAGACTACGGTTTACAACTGCACAAAGATCATACTTTTTGGAGAAATGTCCTCTGGTCTGATGAAACTGTTTGGCCATAATGACCATCATTATGTTTGGAGGAAAAGGGGGAGGCTTGCAAGTCAAAGAACACCATCGAAGCACGGGGTGGCAGCATCATGCTGTGGGGGTGCTTTGCTGCAGGAGCTCCTGGTGCACTTCACAAAATAGATGGCATCATGAGGTAGGAAAATTCTGTGGATATATTGAAGCAACATCTCAAGACATCCGTCAGGAAGTTAAAGCTTGGTCGCAAATGGGTCTTCCAAATGGACAATGACCCCAAGCAAACTTCCAACGCTGTGGCAAAATGGCTTAAGGACAACAAAGTCAAGGTATTGGAGTGGCCATCACAAAGCCCTGACCTCAATCCTATAGAACATTTCTGGGCAGAACTGAAAAAGTGTGTGTGAGCAAGGAGGCCTACAAACCTGACTCAGTTACACCAGCTCTGTCAGGAGGAGTAGGCCAAAATTAACTAAACTTATTGTGGGAAGCTTGTGGAAGGCTAACTGAAAAATTTGACACAATACTACCAAATACTAATTGAGTGATTGTAAACTTCTGACCCACTGGGAATGTGATGAAAGAAATAAAAGCTGAAATAAATAATTCCGTTTAATATTATTCTGTCATTTCACATTCCTAAAATAAATTGGTGATCCTAACTGACCTAAAACAGGGAATCTTTACTAGGATTAAATGTCAGGAATTGTGAAAAACTGAGTGTAAATGTTTTTGGCTCAGGTTTTTGACTTCAACTGTAGATAAAACCATGTAAAATATTGATAAAACATGTAAAATATAGATATAACCATGTTAAAACCATGTAGATATAGATAAACTGTCACGCCCTGGTCTTAGTATTTTGTGTTTTCTTTATTATTTTGGTCAGGCCAGGGTGTGACATGGGTTTATTTATGTGGGGGGTTTTGTCGTGGGATTTACGTACGTATTGAGATTGTGGCTTAGTGGGGTTTTCTAGGTAAGTCTATGGCTGTCTAGAGTGGTTCTCAATCAGAGGCAGGTGTTTATCGTTGTCTCTGATTGGGAACCATATTTAGGCAGCCATATTCTTTGAGTGTGTCGTGGGTGATTGTTCCTGTCACCAGATAGGCTGTATAGGTTTTCACGTTACGTTTTTGTATTGTTCGTGTTTTGTCTTTATTAAAAATGTATCGAATCAACCACGCTGCATTTTGGTCCGACTCTACTTCACCCGAAGAAAACCGTAACATAAACCATGTTAAAACCATGTAGCATATAGATAATCCATGTTAAAACCATGTAAAATATAGATAAAACCATGTAAAATATAGATAAAACCATGTAAATTATAGATAAAACCATGTAAAATATAGATAAAACCATGTAAAATATAGATAAAACCATGTAAAATATAGATAAAACCATGTAAATTATAGATAAAACCATGTAAATTATAGATAAAACCATGTAAAATATAGATAAAACCATGTAAATTATAGGTAAATATATAAATCAATATAAAATACATAAACCATGTAAATATAGATACAACCATGTCAAATGTCAATAAAAGCATGTAAATATTGATAAAAGCATGTAAAATATAGATAAAACCATGTCAAATATAGATGAACAATGTAAATTATAGGTAAATACATAAACCATGTAAATATAGATAAAACCATGTAAAATATAGATAAACCATGTAAATATAGATACAACCATGTCAAATGTCAATAAAAGCATGTAAAATATAGATAAAAGCATGTAAAATATAGATAAAACAGTTGTAAAAGATGAATAAAACCACAGAAAGGGAGGTTAAAAGCAGCGTGGAAGAGAGGAGGACTATTCTGGTTTTAAAGAAGTACATTCATGAAATACAGGTTCCATCCTGTCCATTAAAAACATTGGCTTCTTTCCTCCCTCTGTTACAGTAGCTTCCTGATTCCTGACCAATAACAACTCTATCCTCCTGACTCCAAGAACAGGACACACATCATAGACACACACTCTATCCTCCTGTACAAAAACTTCAGCTGGTATCAAGCTGAGTTCTCTCTCTCTCTCTTCTTCTTCTTTATTCATGTCTTCCCTCCTTCCTGATGTCTGTGTCTCACTCTAAGAACAGGACAAAGACGGGCAACCGTTCTGTTGGAAGGGTTTTGAAGTTCCTCGACAAACATCGGACACGGATATCAGGAAGGAGGGCAGAGGGGAGGAGGGAGGAGGAGTGGAGAGGCGTATGAACGGATGAGAGAGGAAGCTGCTGGGTTCTTGGAGGAAACAGGCACGTGACGGAGGGTGGGGGGTTGGGGGTGTAGTGGGGGTTGTCTGTATCCCCCTTCTGGTTGCTTTAACAGCAGTTGGTTGGGCACAGGGCAGACTGGATGCTAGACAGGAACGTGAGCTGGTTTACACCCTGCTGAGGTCTCTGTGTCTCTGTCTCTGTCCCTCTCTCTCTGCTCCTCTCTCTCTCTGTTCCTCTCTCTCTCTGTGTTTCTCTCTCTGTTCCTCTCTCTCCCTGTTCCTCTCTCTCTCTGTTCCTCTCTCTCTCTCTGTTCCTCTCTCTCTCTGTTCCTCTCTCTCTCTCTGTTCCTCTCTCTCTCTCTCTGCTCCTCTCTCTCTCTTCCTCTCTCTCTCTTCCTCGCCCTCCGTTCCTCTCTCTCTCTCTGTTTCTCTCTCTCTGATTTTCTCTCTCTGTTTCTCTCTCTGTTCCTCTCTCTCTCTGTTCCTCTCTCTCTGTTCCTCTCTCTCTGTTCCTCTCTCTGTTCCTCTCTCTCTCTGTTCCTCCCTCTCTCTCTGTTCCTCTCTCTCTGTTCCTCTCTCTGTTCCTCTCTCTCTGTTCCTCTCTCTCTGTTCCTCTCTCTCTGTTCCTCTCTCTCTGTTCCTCTCTCTGTTCCTCTCTCTGTTTCTCTCTCTGTTCCTCTCTCTCTCTGTTCCTCTCCCTCCGTTCATCTCTCTCTCTGTTCCTCTCTCTCTCTCTGTTCCTCTCTCTCTCTGTGTCTCTCTCTCTGTTCCTCTCTCTCTGTTCCTCTCTCTGTGTTCCTCTCTCTGTTCCTCTCTCTGTTCCTCTCTCTGTTCCTCTCTCTGTTCCTCTGTCTATTCCTCTCTCTATCTGTTCCTCTCTCTGTTCCTCTCTCTGTTCCTCTCTCTGTTTCTCTCTCTGTTTCTCTCCCTCCATTCATCTCTCTCTCTGTTCCTCTCTCTCCGTTCCTCTCCCTCCGTTCATCTCTCTCTCTGTTCCTCTCTCTCTCTGTTCCTCTCTCTCTCTGTTCCTCTCTCTCTCTGTTCCTCTCCCTCTGTTCATCTCTCTCTGTTCCTCTCTCTCTGTTCCTCTCTCTGTTTCTCTCTCTCTCTCTGTTCCTCTCTCTGTTCCTCTCTCTCTGTTCCTCTCTCTGTTCCTCTCTCTCTGTTCCTCTCTCTCTCTGTTCCTCTCTCTGTCCCTCTCTCTCTGTTCCTCTCTCTGTTCCTCTCTCTGTTCCTCTCTCTCTGTTTCTCTCTGTCAGTCTGTCTCTGTCTCACTATGTAAATCTGTCTCACTATGTCAGTCTGTCTCTGTATCTCTATATCTCACTATGTCAGTATGTCTCTGTCAGTCTCTCTCTCTCTCTCACACACTCAAGCACAAAGCATGTTGAGGGTATTGTGAAATACGACTCTCAGCTGGGTGTGTGTGTGTGTGTGTGTGTGTGTGTGTGTGTGTGTGTGTGTGTGTGTGTGTGTGTGTGTGTGTGTCTCGTGCCTCCTGCATTTTTGGGGATCCTTACACTCATTCCATACCCAGTGGTTGAAGGGCTCACTGTGGGCTCACTATGCGAAGAGTGTAACTTATAGAAACAGCCCCACATCGCTCACGTTAACCCTTACAACTTGGGTTGAACTTTGACCTTTTTTCCTTCGACAAATGCAAAAGTAGGAGAGCATGAAATGTCTAGAAATTCTCACACTGAGTACTGTATATTTGCCAGGAGACAACATTAATTTCCTTTACTGTTATTGATGAGAAGCTTAATGATGATGAGTTATGAGGAATACCAGACACCAGACACTGGGCTAATCTGATAAACTGTAGTTGCTGGGCTGGAGTCAAATTTACACATGTTGCTGTGGTACATTATTCATGCCATTTGTCCCCATTCTATTCCAAACTGGCTAATTTGGATTCTAGAATTCCTCTGAACATTGGTGAGAGAACTAATAAGCAAACAATGGTCTTTCCTCCAGACATCAACAGTGCTGCAGGTTGTGATTTGAGCGATTCACACTAAGGGACAAGACAAAACAATAGCTATGGTTCCAGTCTCTTCAGATAAAAACAAAACAATTGATGACAAAAAAAGCTAGGTAGCCTATGCAATCATAAAGATAACAAGTAACACCCACTCACACACAACACTGGCTGATTTATCTCTGCAGATCCTCGGTAAAACAATAATATATATTCATATTAGTCCCAAGCCTATTCATTTAGGATGGGAGTGTTCTGAGATACATTAGACCGAAGTGGAAGTTTCACACGTCAGAGGTCCATTCACACCCCTGGTGGTAAATATAGCTCACCTTGAGTTTCCGTGGCGATGGTAAACAATACGTGATGTCACAGTGATGCACCCTGGGCCAGGATGGGGACAATCAACAGGAAGTGTCTCAGCAGCAAGCTGCTTCCCAGAGAAAAACACAAGACAAACATAGCAAAACTACAAACACACCAGAACACTGCTCAACAGAGCTAGAGAGATGACAAACACTGCTCAACAGAGCTAGAGAGATGACAAACCCTGCTCAACAGAGCTAGAGAGATGACAAACACTGCTCAACAGAGCTAGAGAGATGACCACTACTGCTCAACAGAGCTAGAGAGATGATAAACCCTGCTCAACAGAGCTAGAGAGATGACCACTACTGCTCAACAGAGCTAGAGAGATGACTAACACTGCTCAACAGAGCTAGAGAGATGACAAACACTGCTCAACAGAGCTAGAGAGATGACAACCCCGGCTCAACAGAGCTAGAGAGATGACTAACACTGCTAAACAGTGGTCCAGATGTCATGTGACAGATTTAACTAATCACATGTTCTTCTTATCTCTCCTCTATCAAAGAGATTAAGGTTTACTAAGATGAGTCCTAACCAACTGGTGTTTTACGGACGAGTCATTTGAAGATGACATGTTAAACATGTATCTCATGAGGGACCAGATTGGCTGATTTGTAGGGGTCCAGATTTTGCAGCTCTTTCAGAACATCAGCTATCTGGATTTCGGTGAAGGATAAATGGTGGAGGCTTGGGCAAGTTGCTCTGGGTGGCGCAGGGCTGTTGACCGGGGTAGGGGTAGCCAGGTGGAAAGCATGGCCAGCTGTAGAAAAATGTATATTGAAATTCTCATTTATCATGGATTTATCGGTAGTGACAGTGTTTCTTATCCTCAGTGCAGCGGGCAGCTGGGAGGAGCTGCTCTTATTCTTCTTGGTCCCAGAACCTTTTGGAGTTTTTGGAGTTTGTGCTACAAGATGCAAATTTCTGTTTGAAAAAGCTAGCCTTAGCTTTCCTAACGGCTTGTGTATATTGGTTCCTAACTTCCCTGAAAAGTTGCATTTTGTAGGTGCTATTCGATGCTAATGTTTTTGTGCTGGTCAAGGGCAGACAGGTCTGGAGTGAACCAAGGACTATATCTGTTCCTGGTTCTACATTTTTAGAATGGGGAATGCTAATTTAAGATGGTGAGGAAAGCACTTTTAAAGAACAACCAGGCAACCTCTACTGACGGGATGAGCTCAATGTCCTCCCAGGATAACCGGGACAGGTCGATTAGAAAGGCCTGCTGAGGTGTTTTAGGGAGCGTTTGACAGTGATGAGGGGTGGTCGTTTGACTGCAGACCCATTACGGATGCAAGCAGTGATCACTGAGATCCTGGTTGAAGACAGCAGATGTGTATTTGGAGGGCAGGTTGGTTAGGATGATATCTATGAGGGTGCCCATGTTTATGGATTTTGGGTTGTACCTGGTAGGTTCATTGATCATTTGTGTGAGATTGAGAGCATCTATCTTAGATTGTGGGATGGCTGGGGTGTTAAGCATGTCCCAGTTTAGGCCACTTAACTGCACAAGCTCTGAAGATAGATGGGGGGCAATCATTTCACATATGGTGTCCAGGGCACAGCTGGGGGCATAAGGTGGTCTATAGCAAGTGGCAAGCTCAAATTGTTTGGGCACAGACCTGGATAGTAAGACAGAACTCTGCAGGCTATCTCTGCAGTAGATTGCAACTCCGCCCCCTTTGGCAGTTCTATCTTGTCGGAAAATGTTATAGTTGGGGATGGAAATTTCAGGGTTTTTGGTGCTCTTCCTAAGCCAGGATTCAGACACGGCTAGGACATCCGGGTTGGCAGAGTGTGCTAAAGCAGTGAATAAAACAAACTTAGGGAGGAAGCTTCTAATGTTAGCATGCATGAAACCAAGGCTTTTACGGGTACAGAAGTAAAAAAAATGAGAGCGCCTGGGGAATGGGAGTGGAGCTAGGCCCTGCAGGGTCTAGGTTAACCTCTACATCACCAGAGGAACAGAGGAGGAGTAGGATAAGGGTATGGCTAAAGGCCATAACAACTGGTTGTCTAGTTCGTTCGGAACAGAGAGTAAAAGGAGCAGATTTCTGGGCACGGTATAATAGATTCAAGGCATAATGTGCAGACAAAGGTATGGTAGGATGTGAATACAGTTGAGGTAAACCTACGCATTGAGTGATGATGATAGTTGGTTCTTGCGTCGGGACAGAGACATTAGCCATGAGTTGCCACTCAGATAGCAGCTAGCTAGCTGCGATGATCCAGGTGAAAAGGTTCAGAGCTTTTTTTTTTTTTTTTACTCTCTCTGTTCCTCTCTCTGTCCCGCTCTCTGTCCGTCTCTCTGTCCGTCTCTCTGTCCCGCTCTCTGTCCGTCTCTCTGTCCGTCTCTCTGTCCCTCTCTCTGTCCCTCTCTCTGTCCGTCTCTCTGTTCGTCTCTCTGTCTGTCTCTCTGTCTGTCTCTCTGTCCCTCTCTCTGTCCCTCTCTCTGTCCCTCTCTCTGTCCCACTCTCTGTCCCTCTCTCTGTCCCACTCTCTGTCCCGCTCTCTGTCCCGCTCTCTGTTCCTCTCTCTGTCCGTCTCTCTGTCCCGCTCTCTGTCCCGCGCTCTGTCCCTCTCTGTCCCTCTCTCTCTGTCCGTCTCTCTGTCCCTTTCTCTCTGTCCCGCTCTCTGTCCCGCTCTCTGTCCATCTCTCTGTCCCGCTCTCTGTCCCTCTCTCTGTCCCTCTCTCTGTCCCGCTCTCTGTCCGTCTCTCTGTCCGTCTCTCTGTCCCTCTCTCTGTCCCTCTCTCTGTCCCTCTCTCTCTGTCCCGCTCTCTGTCCCTCTTTCTGTCCCTCTCTCTGTCCCGCTCTCTGTCCCTCTCTCTGTCCCTCTCTCTGTCCCTCTCTCTCTGTCCTGCTCTCTGTCCCTCTCTCTGTCTCTCTCTCTGTCCTCTCTCTGTTTCTGTCTGTCTGCCAGAGGGGGCTGTTTGTACAGGTGCAGGGGGGCAGCATCGCATATGTGGGGTAGAGCAGGGGTTCATGAGGATAGAAGGGAGCGGAATGGGGTGTGTGGGGCTGTGATGCAGTATCTGTGACCAACAGTATCTGTGACCAACAGTATCTGTGACCAACAGATGCTTATCTATATTCCCAGTCATGTGAAATCCACAGATTAGAGTTTAAATAATTTATTTCAATTGACTGATTTCATTATATGAACTGTAACTTAATAAAATCGTTGAAATTGTTGCATGTCTCTGTCTCTATCTCACTCTCTCTTTATCTCTCTCTCTCTTTATCTCTCTCTCTCTTTATCTCTCTCTCTCCATTTATCTCTCTCTCTCCATTTATCTCTCTCCATTTATCTCTCTCTCTCCATTTATCTCTCTCTCTCCATTTATCTCTCTCCATTTATCTCTCTCTCTCCATTTATCTCTCCATTTATCTCTCTCTCTCCATGTATCTCTCTCTCCATTTATCTCTCTCTCTCCATTTATCTATCCATTTATTTATCTCTCTCTCCATTTATCTCTCCATTTATTTATCTCTCTCTCTCCATTTATCTATATCTCCATTTATCTATATCTCCATTTCTCTCTCTCTCTCTCTCTCTCTCTCTCTCTCTCTCTCTCTCTCTCTCTCTCTCTCTCTCTCTCTCTCTCTCTCTCTCTCTCTCTCTCTCTCTCTCTCTCTCTCTCTCTCTCTCTCTCTCTCTCTCTCTCTCTCTCTCTCTCTCTCTCTCTCTCTCTCTCTCTCTCTCTCTCTCTCTCTCTCTCTAGTTGGAGGCCAATTTCAATCAGTTCAACCCCACACACAGACACAGTCACATACTGTATCTAGAAAAACACACAGGCATGAACATGTGCACACCTTTACACACACACACACACACACACACACACGCACACACACACACGCACACACACACACACACACACACAAACACACACACACAAACACACACACACAAACACAAACATGGACAGATGGTAGGGAGGAGGGGGGAGAGGGGGAGGTAGGGATGAGAGGGAGGTAGGGATGAGGGGGATGTAGGGATGGGGGGGTAGGGATCAGGGGGAGGTAGGGATGAGGGGGGAGAAAGGGAGGTAGGGATGAGGGGGGTGATTGGTCGGTCTAGCTGGGAGACCTCCTAGATGTTATCAGCAGGAGAATGATTACGACTTGACTACTTCTGGTAAAACAGTGGTCAAACGTTTTCTGTAAGTCTTCACAAGGTTTTCACACACTGTTGCTGGTATTTTGGCCCATTCCTCCATACAGATCTCCTCTAGAGCAGTGATGTTTTGGGGCTGTTGCTGGGCAACACGGACTTTCAACTCCCTCCAAAGATTTTCTATGGGGTTGAGATCTGGAGACTGGCTAGGCCACTCCAGGACCTTGAAATGCTTCTTACGAAGCCACTCCTTCATTGCCCGGGCGGTGTGTTTGGGATCATTGTATGCTGAAAGACCCAGCCACGTTTCATCTTCAATGCCCTTGCTGATGGAAGGAGGTTTTCACTCAAAATCTCACGATACATGGCCCCATTCATTCATTCCTTTACATGGATCAGTCGTCCTGGTCCCTTTGCAGAAAAACAGCCCCAAAGCATGATGTTTCCACCCCCATGCTTCACAGTAGGTATGGTGTTCTTTGGATGCAACTCAGCATTCTTTGTCCTCCAAACACGGCGAGTTGAGTTTTTACCAAAAAGTTCTATTTTGGTTTCATCTGACCATATGACATTCTCCCAATCTTCTTCTGGATCATCCAAATGCTCTCTAGCAAACTTCAGACGGTCTGGACATGTACTGGCTTAAGCAGGGGGACACGTCTGGCATTGCAGGATTTGAGTCCCTGGCGGCGTAGTGTGTTACTGATGGTAGGCTTTGTTACTTTGGTCCCAGCTCTCTGCAGGTCATTCACTAGGTCCCCCCGTGTGGTTCTGGGATTTTTGCTCACCGTTCTTGTGATCATTTTGACCCCACGGGGTGAGATCTTGCTTGGAGCTCCAGATCGAGGGAGATTATCAGTGGTCTTGTATGTCTTCCATTTCCTAATAATTGCTCCCACAGTTGATTTATTCAAACCAAGCTGCTTACCTATTGCAGATTCAGTCTTCCCAGCCTGGTGCAGGTCTACAATTTTGTTTCTGGTGTCCTTTGACAGCTCCTTGGTCTTGGCCATAGTGGAGTTTGGAGTGTGACTCTTTGAGGATGTGGACAGGTGTCTTTTATACTGATAACAAGTTCAAACAGGTGCCATTAATACAGGTAACGAGTGGAGGACAGAGGAGCCTCTTAAAGAAGAAGTTACAGGTCTGTGAGAGCCAGAAATCTTGCTTGTTTGTGGGTGACCAAATACTTATTTTCCACCATAATTTGCAAATAAATTCATAAAAATCCCACAATGTGATTTTCTGGATTTTTTTTCTCATTTTGTCTGTCATAGTTGAAGTGTACCTATGATGAAAATTACAGGCATCTGTCATCATTTTAAGTGGGAGAACTTGCACAATTGCTGGCTGACTAAATACTTTTTTGCCCCACTGTATTTTATCTCAGACTTTTATAGACCGATAGAGAGCTACTCTCTCAATCTCGTTGGGGCGAGTAACTCTGTATTACTGCTGATGATATCTGGAAATGTGCATGTACACCTTGGCTGCTGTTGTTAGCCCCAATCTCGACTTGTGCTCTGATATCGCCGTCACTGATTTCTGCTCTCGTAAAAGCCTGGGTTTTCTGCACGTTAACGCTAGAAATGTCACGGCCGTCGAAAGAAGTGGACCAAATATATAATACTATTGATTGGTATAAGAAGTGGACCAAAGTGCAGCGTGGCTTGCTGTTTGGGGTTTTAGGCTGGGTTTCTGTACAGCACTTTGAGATATCAGCTGACAATGCAGGTGTAGAAGCACGGTGGCTAGGAAAAACTCCCTAGAAAGGCCAAAACCTAGGAAGAAACCTAGAGAGGAACCAGGCTATGTGGGGTGACCAGTCCTCTTCTGGCTGTGCCGGGTGGAGATTATAACAGAACATGGCCAAGATGTACTTGCCATGTTCTTACTGAACAGTTTCATCTCAATCTCTACATTCAAGAACTCAGTCATGGACACTCTTTCTGACAGTTGTGGCTGCTTCGCGTGATTTGTCGTTGTCTCTACCTTCTTGCCCTTTGTGCTGTTTCTGTGCTGCTACCATGTTGTTCTGCTGCCATGTTGTGTTGCTCCTCTGTTGTTGTCATTTTGTGTTGCTGCCATGCTGTGTTGTCATGTGTTGCTGTCATGCTGTGTTGATGTCTTTAGGTCTCTCTTAATGTAGTGTTGTGTTGTCTCTCTTGTCGTGATGTGTGTTGTGTCCTACTTTTTTTTCCATCACAGCCCCTGTCCCCGCAGGAGGCCTTTTGGTAGGCCGTCATCGTAAATAAGATTGTGTTTTTAACTGACTTGCCTTGTTAAATAATGGTTAAATAAAAATTACAAAAATACACAACCAGAAGGAGAATTAAAGAGTTTCCTTCCGAGCGTCGTATGAGCATATATCTAGTTTTATATCTTTACCGTGACAAGACCCTGATTTAAAAAACAACATAGCTAATGAAGCCCTTGAACCTGCATAAAAACAGACTGTCATTAGCAGCAGTAAGGACATACACACTCACACACACACAGAACACCCTTTCCATTTCCCTAACTACCACCGGAAGAGAAGCAAGGTCTTCTCAGCATTGTTTTCCTCCTGGGTGTACGTAGTGTGTAACCAGGAATACGGACAGGACTGGAAGAACAACATCATTGTTAAAAAAAAAAAACACTTGAACATCTCTGCTGTTTTATCTACTAATATCCTCTCGTGGGTTTCTCTATTTCCCAAAGGGGGAGAAGAAAAAAAACACAATCTCAACAAACTGTCAGATGAGGAAAATATTCAGCTGCTCTGGAATGACAATGGAAGGTAGACTTCAATATATAATACTATTTGTGTTATAAAAAACATTGAGATGAACGTACGTGGCACTAAACAGCTGCTGTATGTATGTTTCCCTC
Organism: Oncorhynchus clarkii lewisi; assembly: GCF_045791955.1. Taxonomy (NCBI): domain Eukaryota; kingdom Metazoa; phylum Chordata; class Actinopteri; order Salmoniformes; family Salmonidae; genus Oncorhynchus; species Oncorhynchus clarkii. The sequence goes on from NC_092154.1 coordinate 7,599,407, forward strand.
CTGTTGTTTATCAGACCCTGTGGATTTATAGGACGTGTCCTAATTATCTCTCTTTCCTGTCAGAGTGCGCACTACTAGCTCATTGATTGGTATAAGAAAATCCCACTAAATCACTAAAAGACTCCACCAAATCAATGCTTTCAAGTCTGTTGGAAGTCGTGAACGAGTGAACGCTTCAGGACGAAGGAGATATTATTGGGACGCTCCCAGAGTCTTGATTTCCTCTACACCAGCTGCCACGGTGCCCCGATCTAGCAGGTAAGGCTAAACAACCGGAGTCAGCTGGCACCATGCCCCGATCTAGCAGGTAATGCTAATAGACCAGAGTCAGCTGGCACCATGCCCCGATCTAGCAGGTAATGCTAATAGACCAGAGTCAGCTGGCACCATGCCCCGATCTAGCAGGTAATGCTAATAGACCAGAGTCAGCTGGCACGATGCCCCGATCTAGCAGGTAATGCTAATAGACCAGAGTCAGCTGGCACCATGCCCCGATCTAGCAGGTAATGCTAATAGACCAGAGTCAGCTGGCAAGGTGCCCTGATCTAGCACGTAACTCTAATAGACCAGAGTCAGCTGGCAAGGTGCCCTGATCTAGCAGGTAACTCTAATAGACCAGAGTCAGCTGGCACCATGCCCCGATCTAGCAGGTAATGCTAATAGACCAGAGTCAGCTGGCACCATGCCCCGATCTAGCAGGTAATGCTAATAGACCAGAGTCAGCTGGCACGATGCCCCGATCTAGCAGGTAATGCTAATAGACCAGAGTCAGCTGGCACCATGCCCCGATCTAGCAGGTAATGCTAATAGACCAGAGTCAGCTGGCAAGGTGCCCTGATCTAGCACGTAACTCTAATAGACCAGAGTCAGCTGGCAAGGTGCCCTGATCTAGCAGGTAACTCTAATAGACCAGAGTCAGCTGGCAAGGTGCCCTGATCTAGCAGGTAACTCTAATAGACCAGAGTCAGCTGGCACGGTGCCCAAATCTAGCAGGTAACTCTAATAGACCAGAGTCAGCTGGCACGGTGCCCAAATCTAGCAGGTAACTCTAATAGACCAGAGTCAGCTGGCACGGTGCCCCGATATAGCAGGTAACGCTAATAGACCAGAGTCAGCTGGCATGGTGCCCTGATCTAGCAGGTAATGCTAATAGACCAGAGTCAGCTGGCAAGGTGCCCTGATCTAGCAGGTAACGATAATAGACCAGAGTCAGCTGGCAAGGTGCCCCGATCTAGCAGGTAACGCTAATAGACCAGAGTCAGCTGGCAAGGTGCCCCGATCTAGCAGGTAACGCTAATAGACCAGAGTCAGCTGGCAAGGTGCCCTGATCTAGCAGGTAACGCTAATAGACGAGAGTCAGCTGCCACGGTGCCCCAATCTAGCAGGTAAGGCTAAACAACCGGAGTCAGCTGGCACCATGCCCCGATCTAGCAGGTAATGCTAATAGACCAGAGTCAGCTGGCACCATGCCCCGATCTAGCAGGTAATGCTAATAGACCAGAGTCAGCTGGCACCATGCCCCGATCTAGCAGGTAATGCTAATAGACCAGAGTCAGCTGGCACCATGCCCCGATCTAGCAGGTAATGCTAATAGACCAGAGTCAGCTGGCAAGGTGCCCTGATCTAGCAGGTAACTCTAATAGACCAGAGTCAGCTGGCAAGGTGCCCTGATCTAGCAGGTAACTCTAATAGACCAGAGTCAGCTGGCAAGGTGCCCTGATCTAGCAGGTAAATCTAATAGACCAGAGTCAGCTGGCACGGTGCCAAAATCTAGCAGGTAACTCTAATAGACCAGAGTCAGCTGGCACGGTGCCCCGATATAGCAGGTAACGCTAATAGACCAGAGTCAGCTGGCATGGTGCCCTGATCTAGCAGGTAATGCTAATAGACCAGAGTCAGCTGGCAAGGTGCCTTGATCTAGCAGGTAACGCTAATAGACCAGAGTCAGCTGGCAAGGTGCCCCGATCTAGCAGGTAACGCTAATAGACCAGAGTCAGCTGGCAAGGTGCCCCGATCTAGCAGGTAATGCTAATAGACCAGAGTCAGCTGGCAAGGTGCCCTGATCTAGCAGGTAACGCTAATAGACCAGAGTCAGCTGGCACGGTGCCCCGATCTAGCAGGTAACTCTAATAGACCAGAGTCAGCTGGCACGGTGCCCTGATCTAGCAGGTAATGCTAATAGACCAGAGTCAGCTGGCACGGTGCCCTGATCTAGCAGGTAACGCTAATAGACCAGAGTCAGCTGGCACGGTGCCCTGATCTAGCAGGTAACTCTAATAGACCAGAGTCAGCTGGCACGGTGCCCTGATCTAGCAGGTAACTCTAATAGACCAGAGTCAGCTGGCACGGTGCCCTGATCTAGCAGGTAACTCTAATAGACCAGAGTCAGCTGGCACAGTGCCCTGATCTAGCAGGTAACTCTAATAGACCAGAGTCAGCTGGCACAGTGCCCCGATCTAGCAGGTAACGCTAATAGACCAGAGTCAGCTGTCAAGGTGCCCTGATCTAGCAGGTAACTCTAATAGACCAGAGTCAGCTGGCACGGTGCCCCAATCTAGCAGGTAACGCTAATAGACCAGAGTCAGCTGGCACGGTGCCCCGATCTAGCAGGTAATGCTAATAGACCAGAGTCAGCTGGCAAGGTGCCCTGATCTAGCAGGTAACGCTAATAGACCAGAGTCAGCTGGCACGGTGCCCTGATCTAGCAGGTAACGCTAATAGACCAGAGTCAGCTGGCACGGTGCCCTGATCTAGCAGGTAACTCTAATAGACCAGAGTCAGCTGGCACGGTGCCCTGATCTAGCAGGTAACTCTAATAGACCAGAGTCAGCTGGCACGGTGCCCTGATCTAGCAGGTAACTCTAATAGACCAGAGTCAGCTGTCAAGGTGCCCTGATCTAGCAGGTAACTCTAATAGACCAGAGTCAGCTGTCAAGGTGCCCTGATCTAGCAGGCAACTCTAATAGACCAGAGTCAGCTGGCACGGTGCCCCTGATCTAGCAGGTAACTCTAATAGACCAGAGTCAGCTGGCACGGTGCCCCTGATCTAGCAGGTAACTCTAATAGACCAGAGTCAGCTGGCACGGTGCCCCTGATCTAGCAGGTAACTCTAATAGACCAGAGTCAGCTGGCACGGTGCCCCAATCTAGCAGGTAACGCTAATAGACCAGAGTCAGCTGGCACGGTGCCCCGATCTAGCAGGTAATGCTAATAGACCAGAGTCAGCTGGCAAGGTGCCCTGATCTAGCAGGTAACGCTAATAGACCAGAGTCAGCTGGCACGGTGCCCTGATCTAGCAGGTAACGCTAATAGACCAGAGTCAGCTGGCACGGTGCCCTGATCTAGCAGGTAACTCTAATAGACCAGAGTCAGCTGGCACGGTGCCCTGATCTAGCAGGTAACTCTAATAGACCAGAGTCAGCTGGCATGGTGCCCTGATCTAGCAGGTAACTCTAATAGACCAGAGTCAGCTGTCAAGGTGCCCTGATCTAGCAGGTAACTCTAATAGACCAGAGTCAGCTGTCAAGGTGCCCTGATCTAGCAGGTAACTCTAATAGACCAGAGTCAGCTGGCACGGTGCCCTGATCTAGCAAGTAACTCTAATAGACCAGAGTCAGCTGGCACAGTGCCCCGATCTAGCAGATAACGCTAATAGACCAGATTCAGCTGGCAAGGTGCCCTGATCTAGCAGGTAACTCTAATAGACCAGAGTCAGCTGTCAAGGTGCCCTGATCTAGCAGGTAACGCTAATAGACCAGAGTCAGCTGGCAAGGTGCCCTGATCTAGCAGGTAACGCTAATAGACCAGAGTCAGCTGTCAAGGTGCCCTGATCTAGCAGGTGACTCTAATAGACCAGAGTCAGCTGTCAAGTTGCCCTGATCTAGCAGGTAACTCTAATAGACCAGAGTCAGCTGGCACAGTGCCCCGATCTAGCAGATAACGCTAATAGACCAGAGTCAGCTGGCAAGGTGCCCCGATCTAGCAGGTAACTCTAATAGACCAGAGTCAGCTGTCAAGGTGCCCTGATCTAGAAGGTAACTCTAATAGACCAGAGTCAGCTGGCACGGTGCCCTGATCTAGCAGGTAACTCTAATAGACCAGAGTCAGCTGTCAAGGTGCCCTGATCTAGCAGGTAACTCTAATAGACCAGAGTCAGCTGTCAAGGTGCCCTGATCTAGCAGGTAACGCTAATAGACCAGAGTCAGCTGGCAAGGTGCCCTGATCTAGCAGGTAACTCTAATAGACCAGAGTCAGCTGGCACGGTGCCCCTGATATAGCAGGTAACGCTAATAGACCAGTCAGCTGGCATGGTGCCCCGATCTAGCAGGTAACGCTAATAGACCAGAGTCAGCTGGCATGGTGCCCTGATCTAGCATGTAACTCTAATAGACCAGAGTCAGCTGGCACAGTGCCCCGATCTAGAAGGTAACTCTAATAGACCAGAGTCAGCTGGCATAGTGCCCTGATCTAGCAGGTAACTCTAATAGACCAGAGTCTGCTGGCATGGTGCCCTGATCTAGCAGGTAACTCTAATAGACCAGAGTCAGCTGGCACAGTGCCCCGATCTAGCAGGTAACTCTAATAGACCAAGAGTCAGCTGGCACGGTGCCCTGATCTAGCAGGTAACTCTAATAGACCAGAGTCAGCTGGCACAGTGCCCCGATCTAGCAGGTAACTCTAATAGACCAGAGTCAGCTGGCACAGTGCCCCGATCTAGCAGGTAACGCTAATAGACCAGAAGATAAGACCTCGTCAGCATATCTGTTGATCACACTTTTTTGGATATTCTGGATTTTCTATCTACTTATGGTCATACTCTCAACAAAAAATATGTTGTTATGGAACTGCTTACTAAGGTTAAGGTTATGGTTAGGACGGGGTTAGGTTTAGGGTTAGGACTATGACTAAGGTTAGGGTTAGGGTTAGGACGGGGTTAGGTTTAGGGTTAGGACTATGACTAAGGTTAGGGTTAGGGTTAGGACGGGGTTAGGTTTAGGGTTAGGACTATGACTAAGGTTAGGGTTAGGGTTAGGACGGGGTTAGGATTAGGGTTAGGACTATGACTAAGGTTAGGGTTAGGGTTAGGATGGGGTTAGGGTTAGGGTTAGGACGGGGTTGGGGTTAGGATGGGATTAGGGTTAGGATTAGGGTTGGGTTAGGGTTAGTGTTAGGGTTAGGGTTAGGACGGGGTTAGGGATAGGGTTAGGGATGGGGTTAGGGTTAAGGTTAGGGTTAGGGTTAGGATTAAGGTTAGGGTTAAGATTAGGGTTAAGGTTAGGGTTGGTTTAGGACTAAGTTAGGGTTAGGACGGGGTTAGGGTTAGGGTTAGGACGGGGTTAGGGTTAGGGTTAGGACGGGGATAGGGTTTGGGTTAGGACGGTGTTAGGGTTAGGGTTGGGTTAGGGTTAAGGTTAGGGTTAGGGTTAAGGTTAGGGTTAAGGTTAGGACCGGGCTAGGGTTAGGACGGGGTTAGGGTTAGGATGGGGTTAGGGTTGGGTTAGGGTTGGGTTAGGGATAGTGTTAGGGTTGGGTTAGGGTTGGGTTAGGGTTAGGGTTGGGTTAAGGTTAGGGTTGGGTTAGGATTAGGGTTGGGTTAGGGTTGGGTTAAGGTTAGGGTTGGGTTAAGGTTAGGGTTAGGGTTATGGTTAGGGTTGGGTTAGGGTTAGGGTTAGTGTTAGGGTTAGGGATAGGGTTAGGGTTGGGTTAGGGTTAGGGTTGGGTGAAGGTTAGGGTTGGGTTAGGGTTAGGGTTGGGTTAGGGTTAGGGTTGGGTTAAGGTTAGGGTTGGGTTAGGGTTAGGTTTGGGTTAAGGTTAGGGTTGGGTTAGGGTTAGGGTTGGGTTAGGGTTGGGTTAAGGTTAGGGATAGTTTAAATGTTTCTGAAAGTCTGTAGATGGTCAACTGACTACTGTGAATGATTGTGGTGGTCTGCTGATAGTTAGGGTTAGGGTTAGGGTTAGGGTTAGGGTTAGGGTTAGTTGAAATGTTACTGATAGTCTGTAGATGGTCAACTGGCTACTGTGGCTGATTGTGGTGGTCTGCTGATGGTAAGGGTTAGAGGGTTAGGGTTAAGGTTAGGACGGGGTTAGGGTCTGCTGATGGTAGGGGTTAGAGGGTTAGGGTTAAGGTTAGGACGGGGTTAGGGTCTGCTGATTGTAGGGGTTAGAGAATGTAGGATTTTCAAGTGAAATTAATTGTATGTCCCCACCACGAGGATAGAAGAACATAACTTGTGTGTGTGAATCTGTGCCTGGCCCATGTAGAATCTCACCTGGCCATTGTAGAATCTCACCTGGCCCATGTAGAATCACAACTGGCCCATGTAGAATTTCACCTGGCCCATGTGGAGTCTTCACCTGGCCCATGTGGAATTTTCACCTGGCCCATGTAGAATCTTTACCTGGCCCATGTGGATCTTCACCTTGCTCATGTAGAATTTTCACCTTGCTCATGTAGAATCTTCACCTTGCTCATGTAGAATCTTCACCTTGCTCATGTAGATTCTTCACCTTGCTCATGTGGAATATTCACCTGGCTCATGTAGAATCTTCACCTTGCTCATGTGGAATTTTCACCTGGCTCATGTAGAATCTTCACCTTGCTCATGTAGAATCTTCACCTTGCTCATGTGGAATTTTTACTTGGCCCATGTACAATTTTTATGTGTCCCATGTAGAAACCACTACCTGGCCCATGTAGAATCTTTACCTGGCCCATGTAGAATCTTCACATGGCCCATGTAGAATCCCACCTGGCCCATGTAGAATCTCACCTGGCCCATGTAGAATCTTCACCTGACCCATGTAGAATCTCACCTGGCCCATGTAGAATCTTCACCTGGCCCATGTAGAATCTTTACCTGGCCCATGAAGAATCTGACCTGGCCCATGTAGAATCTTCACCTTGCTCATGTAGAATCTTCACCTGGCCCATGTAGAATCTTTACCTGGCCCATGTAGAATCTTCACTGGCCCATGTAGAATCTTTCACCTGGCCCATGTAGAATCTTCACCTGGCCCATGTAGAATTAACACCTGGCCCATGTAGAATCTGACCTGGCCCATGTATAATCTTCACCTTGCTCATGTAGAATCTTCACCTGGCCCATGTAGAATTTTTACCTGGCCCATGTAGAATCTTTCACCTGGCCCATGTAGAATCTTCACCTGGCCCATGTAGAATTCACACCTGGCCCATGTAGAATCTGACCTGGCCCATGTAGAATCTTCACCTTGCTCATGTAGAATCTTCACCTGGCCCATGTAGAATCCTCACGTGGACCATGTAGAATCTTTACCTGGCTCATGTAGAATCTTCACCTTGCTCATGTAGAATCTTCACCTTGCTCATGTAGAATCTTCACCTTGCTCATGTAGAATCTTCACCTGGCTCATGTGGAATCTTCACCTTGCTCATGTAGAATCTTCACGTGGCCCATGTAGAATTTTCACGTGGCCCATGTAGAATCTTCACCTGGCCCATGTGGAGTCTTCACCTGACCCATGTGGAATCTTCACGTGGCCCATGTGGAATCTCACCTGGCCCATGTAGAATCTTCACGTGGCCCATGTAGAAACTCACCTGGCCCATGTAGAATCCTCACGTGGCCCATGTAGAATCTTCACCTGGCTCATGTGGAATCTTCACCTTGCTCATGTAGAATCTTCACCTGGCCCATGTAGAATCCACACCTGGCCCATGTAGAATCCACACCTGGCCCATGTAGAATCCACACCTTGCCCATGTAGAATCTCACCTGGCCCATGTAGAATCTTCACCTGGCCCATGTAGAATCTTACCTGGCCCATGTGGAGTCTTCACCTGGCCCATGTGGAATCTTCACGTGGCCCATGTGGAATCCTCACCTGGCCCATGTAGAATCTTCCCGTGGCCCATGTAGAATCTTCACGTGGCCCATGTAGAAACTCACCTGGCCCATGTAGAATCCTCACGTGGCCCATGTAGAATCTTCACCTTGCTCATGTAGAATCTTCACCTTGCTCATGTAGAATCTTCACCTGGCTCATGTGGAATCTTCACCTTGCTCATGTAGAATCTTCACGTGGCCCATGTAGAATTTTCATGTGGCCCATGTAGAATCTTCACCTGGCTCATGTAGAATCTTCACCTGGCTCATGTGGAATCTTCACCTTGCTCATGTAGAATCTTCACCTTGCTCATGTAGAATCTTCACCTTGCTCATGTAGAATCTTCACCTGGCCCATGTAGAATCCTCACGTGGACCATGTAGAATCTTTACCTGGCTCATGTAGAATCTTCACCTTGCTCATGTAGAATCTTCACCTTGCTCATGTAGAATCTTCACCTTGCTCATGTAGAATTTTCACCTGGCTCATGTGGAATCTTCACCTTGCTCATGTAGAATCTTCACGTGGCCCATGTAGAATTTTCACGTGGCCCATGTAGAATCTTCACCTGGCTCATGTGGAATCTTCACCTTGCTCATGTAAAATCTTCACTTGGCTCATGTAGAATCTTCACCTTGCTCATGTAGAATCTTCAACTTGCTCATGTAGAATCTTCACCTGGCTCATGTGGAATCTTCACCTTGCTCATGTAGAATCTTCACGTGGCCCATGTAGAATTTTCACGTGGCCCATGTAGAATCTTCACCTGGCTCATGTGGAATCTTCACCTTGCTCATGTAGAATCTTCACCTTGCTCATGTAGAATCTTCACGTGGCCCATGTAGAATTTTCACGTGGCCCATGTAGAATCTTCACCTGGCTCATGTGGAATCTTCACCTTGCTCATGTAGAATCTTCACCTGGCCCATGTAGAATCTTTACCTGGCCCATTTAGAATCTGCACCTGGCCCATTTAGAATTTTTCACCTGGCCCATTTAGAATCTTCACCTGGCCAATTAGAATGTAATTTTGAAGGCATTCCAAGAGAAGTTGTTCAGGAGGACAATGATGAAGTGAAAGGTGTTTGAGAGAGAGAGAGAGAGAGAGAGAGAGAGAGAGAGAGAGAGAGAGAGAGAGAGATTGAGTTTTAAATACTCTTTATTGGGTCTGGGGGCCCACCACACAATAAATACTCATACAAAACCACAGTTACACATCAATTAAAAACACAACTCCAATTCCTCCTCCACAGTAACAAAACACAACAGCCTCTGAATACCCCATATACTCAAAAACAGATCAATATTGTTGACAAGTTTATAATAGGCAAACTCAACCCTTAGTCTCGCTGCCAACATTCCCTCCAGCATTCCCACCACATCCACAGACCCCTGTCCCCGAATGCTGTTCTTTCGGGTCTTCCATATCGCCAATTTTGCTGCCCCTAACACAAAATTAAGCAACACAACTACACCCTTTTGACTCAACCTGTACTTTGGCCCAAATATATACAGTTGGGAAGAGAAAACCTCTCCCAACGTTGAGAACCAATCAGTGATCAGATCAATCATCCCAACCAACCTGGGACACAGTAAAAACAGATGTGCCAGAGATTCATCTTCAGCACAGAATGGACACCCCTCCCCAACAGTAGGGTCCAGGTGTACCAGATGCATGTTGGTGGCTATAGCTCCATGTATTATCCTCCATTGGAGGTCAGCTGTCCTCTTATCGATAGGCAGTTTATATAATGATCGCCAACAGCCTTTTGGAGAAGCACCTGGACCAAGCACATCCGCCCACCTCGTCGATTTTACCCCTTCCAGGAAAGAGGCATGGGACACCTTCACACATGTTCTGTACATAGCCTTCTTTCCCACCTCCTTGAACTCCCCCAGCTCCGGGGTATCGAAGGAAAGCAGCATCCCCGCGTCCTCCTCAAATGCCCCCATCGCAGCACTAACAATCAGTGCAGGGAACACATAATCCAGACCCTCCTTCCACCGATCAGAATTGGAAATGTCAGTCACATACTGCAGATGAAGCACTGGCAAGGAGTCGCAGACCTCATCGACGACCTTCCTCAGTAGGCGAGATGATCGGATCCCCGCTCTTTCTCTCAGCTCCTCCAATCTGCTCCTGCTCCGCATCAGATGACCCAGCTTGGTACACCCCACGCCTAATAGGCATGAACGTAGGCTAGCTGAACCCAGAACACGGGACTGGATGGCAGTGTTATGAAAAAGAGGCTCTTCAAAAAGCCACATCCCTGGCGGCGTGCCGGTCTTACGGGACTTGACAAAGACTCTCCAAGCCTGCATAACAGACTCATAAAATGGAGTCAAGGCCAGTCAAATCACCCCCCTCCAGCTTTAAGAGGAAAATATGTTTGTCTAAGCCCAAACAGCCCGCTCTCCTCATCAATATGTAGGCTGTTTCGACCCAGCTAGAACAGTCTCTGTACAACAATCTCTGGGCTGCTTGGAGCCGGAAAGCCGTGATCCTAGAGGAAATGTCCACCAGGCCTTGCCCACCCTCGTGCAGTGGCAGATACAGGGCTGCAGCTTTGATCCAGTGTTGTCCAGACCAGAAGAAATTGACAAGGGTCCTCTGAAGCTCTGGTATCAGACTCTTTGGTGGCTGTAAAATCATTAGTCTGTGCCACAGGGTAGAAGCAGCAAGATTATTAGCTACCAGGACCCGTCCCCTATAGGACAGCTGGGGCAACACCCATTTCCACCTTGACAGTCTGGCACACACTTTCTCCACTACACCCTCCCAGTTCTTTTTCTGAAAGACATCGGAGCCTAGAAAAACTCCCAAAGTCTTCATTCCATCTCTGCCCCACTGAAGCCCCCCTGGTAACCGTGGAGCGGACCCCATCTGAAGCTGACCTGCCCACAGCGCTTCACTCTTTCCCCAATTGACTCTAGCTGAGGAGGCCCCCTCATACACCTTTAAAGTGTTTGAGAGAACCTTAACATCCTCACCCCCTGTAATAAAACGATCACGTCATCTGCATACGCAGACAGTGCTATCGTGGGACCCTTCATTACACCTGGCACAGAGAAACCAGTAAGCTTCGCTCTTAAAAAACAAAGCATTGGTTCAATCGCCAGACTATATAACTGCCCTGAAATTGGGCATCCCTGCCTGATGCCCCTTTCGACAGGGATGGGGCAACTCAAACCACCACCAACCTTCACCATACACGAGGCTCCAGCATACAGTAAATTCACCCAAGACAGAAAAACATCCCCAAACCCAAAGGCTTTCTTTGTTTTAAACAAGTACTGGTGGTCCACACGATCAAAAGCCTTCTCCTGATCCAACGAAAGTAAACCCACATTTACATCAGACAGTTTACAAATGTCTAAAACATCTCTTATCAGAAGCAAGTTGTCAACAATAGAGCGATCAGGTACACAGTAGGACTGGTCCTTGTGGATCAACAATCCCAGATACTCTTTCAACCTGTTTGAGAGATTTAGAAACAATTTTGTATTCTGCACACAGCAAGGCAACAGGTCTCCAATTTTTTATTAGAGCCAAATCCCCCTTTTTTGGCAACAGTGAAAGCACCGCACGTTGACAGGATACAGGAAGAGAACCCTCATGAAAAGATTCACACAGCACTTCATAAAAATCCTCCCCAATAGACCCCCAAAAGTGCTTATAAAACTCAGATGGTAAACCATCGATGCCAGGGGCTCGGCCTGTTGAGAGCTGCATAACTGCTGTAGACAGCTCTTGCAGTGTAATATCAGCGTCCAATGCGACTCTCTGCTCAGGTCCCAATTGAGGAAGACCGTGTAACAACTGTTCAGTACATAAAGAGTCACAATCCTCCGCCTTATAAAGGGATGAGTAAAAATCCACGGCATGTTGACGCATTTCAATATCATTCGTGGTCACCTTCCCATCAGGGAGACGAAGGCAGACCATCTGTTTGCGTTGAAATTTCGACTGTCCTAGGTTGAAAAAAAAAGCGCTAGGAGCATCCATATCCTTGAGGGAAGCGAAACGAGACCTAATCAAGGCACCCTTCACTCTTTCATGCAGAAACGACCTCAGTTCATGTCTCTTGTCCTGTAAGTTCATGACTAGTCCAGGGTCGTTCTGAGTGAGCAGCTTCAATTCAGTAGATTTGATGTCCTGTTCAAGGGCCTTGATAGTCTCTTTAACCTCAATTTGAGACAGAGCAGTATACTGTTGACAAAAAACTCGTATTTGGGCCTTCCCAACCTCCCACCATTGTCTCAAGGACTCAAAATTCCCTTTTATACCCCTCCATTTTTCCAAAACAACAAAAACCTGTCACAAAACATGACATCATGTAACAATTTAACATTAAAATACCAATAAGGCGATGACCGTCGTGGACAGGACAAGTGAATATCAACAGTAACAATATGATGATCAGAGAAACCCACAGGAGTAATGGCACACTTTCCAACCCTACTACAGTAGTGATCAGATACATACAACCTGTCTAACCTTGCTGCACTGACACGACCTTCATTCATTTTTAGCCATGTGTACTGCCTAACTTTTGCATTCCTTACTCTCCACACATCAGAAAGCTCAAACTCAGTTAATAGGCCAGACAGGCAAGTGGCTGACCGCAGTTGAGGTTCTTCAGCGGTGCGATCAACAGTAAAATCCACTGTACAGTTCCAGTCACCCCCTAAAACCATACACCCCTCTTGGTCACACTGTCTTAAGGTTTCCTTTATTTGATCAAATATAGCAATACGCTCTGTACCCTCATTCGGAGCATAAACATTCAAAAAAACAAACAGAAACCCCATAACATCCACCTTGACCAATAAAACCCGACCCTTGACAATCTCTGTTGTAGATACCACAGTCACCCCTAAGCCTGAGGAAAACAAGATTGCCACCCCTGCACTGAAATTAGTACCATGACTGAGTACATGCTGCCCCTCCCACCACATACCCCAGTCAACCTCATTTTCCTCATCACTATGTGTCTCCTGTAGGAAAACTACATTAAGCCTTTTCTGTTTTATTACTTCTAATACCCAAGCCCTCTTATTCCTGTCCCTTCCCCCATTAATATTGAGAGAACCTACCCTTAGTACCTCCATATAGAAAAGAGAAAAGAAAAGCAGAAGAAACCACAGAGAAACCAAGGAGAAAAAAGACACCCTATGAAGCATGATCATCATCATTATTTTTCTTTCTTCTCTTAACCTGAACACGTTTCCCACCACCTTTTGCTGCTGCAACAGCAGTAATAAATTTCCTCAAGCGAAACCGCTTCTTCTCACTCAATTGGTCTAACCCCACCGTCTTCTGTAACATCACAGCTGACCTCACAAACTTATCAACATCAAAATAATCTGCCAATTTGACAGATTTCCCAAAAGTCTGATCCAGAAACTCATTTACCTCCTCTAGATCATAAACTGAGTCCTCACCAGCAGCTGTCATATCTAAAGAGATATCCATATCATTCTCCTGATCCTCAGCTGAGACCACAGACAACTGACTCCCCTCTACCACATCCCTTTCAACACTCCCCACTTGCACCTCATCACTCGTACCAGGCATCTCCTCCACTACCTGGGAGACTAGCCCCACCTGAACATCACTACTCATAGTAGGCATCTTCTCCACTAACTGGGAGCCTAGCTCCACATGAACCCCAGCACTCGTAGTGGGCATCTCCTCTACTACCTGGGAGCCTAGCTCTACATGAACCCCAGCACTCGTAGTGGGCATCTCCTCTACTACCTTGGATCTTAGCTCCACATGAAAACCCTCATGTACCTCATTACTCGTAGTGGGCATCTCCTCCACTACCTGGGAGCCTAGCTCTACATGAACCCCAGCACTCGTAGTGGGCATCTCCTCCACTACCTGGGAGCCTAGCTCCACATGAAAACCCTCCTGAACCTCATTACTCGTAGTGGGCATCTCCTCCACTACCTGGGAGCCTAGCTCCACATGAATCCCCTCCTGTACCCCGTTACTCACAATGGGCATATCCTCCACTACCTGGGAGCCTAGCTCCACATGAACCCCCTCCTTTACCCCAGCACTCATACTGGGCACCTGCTCACCAGTCTGAGGAACTGGCTCTTCAGATACATCCTTACCTTCTACAACAATACTTTTCTGTAGCATAACATTTCCCTCTAATACAAGTTGCAACCCCGTGCCCTCAACAGGGATAACTTGTTCCTCAGCACCAGGTGCTTGTGGCTGCTCTGCCGCTGTCGGCCCACCTCTCCCTACATCAGTGGGCCCAGGCGTTACGATGACCACCTGCGCCCCTCCCTCGGCCTTCTCCCTTTTCGGGCAAGCATGTTGCTTATGACCAACATCCCCACACTCAAAACACCGTTGACTACCCGTACTAGCATAAGCCATATACAATCTATTGTCATACTTGACTTTAAACGATAACTCTAAAGTCTGCTCCGGTGAGTCCAAAAACATAAACACCTGTCGCCGAAATGGCATTACCTGTTTCAACGCCGGGTGTTTGCAACCCAACGGAACAACCTTAATTGAACTGGCGAACTTCCCAAAGCGCAATAACTCGCGCTCCAACAGCTCATTTGGAATAAACGGTGGTACATTTGAAATCGTTACCCTTGTTGACGGAGAAAAAAGCGGCGTAACTTGAATAAACATTCCTTTAAGAATTACACCATGCTCAACCATCCGATCAACCAGACATTCTTCTTTAAGAAATACCACCACAGCTTTATTCATCCGGGATGCATAAGCAATATTCTCATAGCCTACCTTCTCTCCTACGGCGACCAGAAACTCTTCCACCGTGACAGTAGCTTCAGTAACACACCTAAAGCCGTGCCGAAGTGACAGGGACGGCATCCCCATTCGGGCTGCCATCCCCGCCAAAATCAGGGTAATTTCGATACGAAAAACAAAAAACTTAATTCTACCACAACAAAAAAAGTTAAAATAATAACCTTAATCATGCACAGAAGAAAACCAAGAAAATGCCACCAAGAAATAGCAAACCGAAAGAAAGTTGTGAATATCTAACTCTCCACAACACACGCACTCCTTCACTCAAACAATTCCCAGCATGCACCAATCACTCCCAGCATGCAGAGAGAGAGAGAGAGAGAGAGAGAGAGAGAGACAGAGACAGAGACAGAGAGAGAGAGAGAGAGAGAGAGAGAGAGAGAGTATTCATTAATTCACTTATGCAACTGTTGGACACCATCCAGATCAAGATACCATGATATATTAACTTCATGACCTGTTGCTGCATTCTTATGTGGATTGTATCCAATCGCATCTAGACGTTGTGTGCACTTCCCCAAGAAAAAACTTGGCATCTTGCTATGTGTTTTGCAAATTGACAGTACCCCAGGCTGGAAGATAAAACATGTAAAAAAGAGGATTGCCAAGAGACTGCAAAATATGACCAAATATGTTTGCCTACAGCTTTATCTCCTGATCATTAATCAATAGATAGTAGGAGGTATGACGTTGCAACACGATGCTGAGAATCAGGTCTTCATACTCCAAGCAAACATGGTCCCCCTGAAGTGGACTGGGACTGAAAGATGGCTGCCCTTCACAATAAACACACAGTGCAATGCTCAAGTGAACCTATAGTTCTCTCTCCTCAAAGAGAGAGAGGGGGCGTCAGAGAGATCTGCAGGGTTACAGAGACTTGCAGGAGAGAGAGAGACAGAGAGAACGAGAGAGACACAGAGAGAGAGAAAGAGACAGAGAGAGAGAAAGAGACAGAGAAAGAGAGAGACAGAGACAGAGACAGAGACAGAGAGAGAGAGAGAGAGAGAGAAAGAGAGACAGAGAGAAAGAGAGAGATAGGGAAAGAGAGAGAGAGAGAGACTGAACTATAGAGAGAATTCACTCATCTTGTTGGCCCCTAACGTAGGTCCATAATAAATCTATTTTAAATCTACTCCGTCCAGGAGTCGTAATGCTGCAGTGCAGTAAGGTTATGATACCACAGACAGTAGTAAATATATATGTCTTTATGTTTTCTCTTGTCCCATACACCAGATAGGTGCAGTGAAATGTGTTGTTTTACAGGGTCAGTCGTGGGACTACGGCCACCCCTGGAGAAAACTAAGGGGAAAGGGAAGTTGTACAACGGAATGCATTCAACTGAAATGTGTCTTCCGCATTTAACCCTTCTCTGAATCAGAGAGGTGCTGGGGGCCGCCATAATTGTCATCCACTTGTTCGGCGCCCGAGGGAACAGTGGGTTAAAAACCTCTACGGAATTGGTGTCCCTCCCGCGGGACGGTTGAGCTAACGTAGGCTAATGCGACATTAGCAGGACATTTTCCCAGGACATTTCCCCAGACATATCTGATATATGGAGAAAGTTTAAATTCTTGTTAATCTAACTGTACTGCCCAATTCACAGAAGCTATTACAGTGAAATAATACCATGCTATTGTTTGAGCAGAGTGGACAATTATGAACTTTAAAATCTATTAATAAACCAATTAGGCACATTTGGGCAGTCTTGATACAACATTATGAACAGATATACAATGGTTCATTGGATCAGTCTAAAACCTTGCACATACACTGCTGCCATCTAGTGGCCAAAATCTAAATTGCGCCTGGGTTGGAATAATACATTATGGACTTTCTCTTGCATTTCAAAAATGATGGCACAATTTTTTTTATTTATTATCTTTTCATAGATCTAATGTGTTATATTCTCATACAGTAATTTCACATTTCTACAAACTTCAAAGTGTTTTCTTTCAAATTGTGTCAAGAATATGCATATCCTGCCTCAGGTCCTGAGCTACAGACTGTTCGATTTGGGTGGGTCATTATAGGCGAAAATTGGGAAAAAAAGGAGTCCGATCCTTTAAGAGGTTTGACTGGCTCCGGGGAAGAGCGACATATTTTTACCTTATCAGCTCAGGGATTTGATCCAGCAACCTTTCAGTTACTGGCACAATGCTCATTCCACCCTTGGCACCTTATGTCCTATGTAGTGCACTACGTTTGACCTGCGCACTATGGGCCCTGGTCACTATGGGCCCTGGTCACTATGGGCCCTGGTCACTATGGGAATAGGCTAGCAGTAATACCCATCTCTCTTTATCTCTCTCTCTCTCTCTCTCACTCTACTAATAGTAACTCTAATGGACTGAATTGACTTCAAACTGAAAAGGATTTACAATGAATTACAATGATATGAGATCAATGGGAATTAATTCACTTTAGAATCCAAAATGGTCTGTGATGGGAACAGGGATCAGGGAACAGGGAACAGGGATCAGGGATCAGGGAACAGGGAAAAGGGAACAGGGAACAGGGAACAGGGAACAGGAATTAGAGAACAAGGGATTCAGGGATCAGGGAACAGGGAACAGGGATCAGGGAACAGGAATTAGAGAACAAGGGATTCCGGGATCAGGGAACAGGGATTAGAGAACAAGGGATTCAGGGATCAGGGAACAGGGATCAGGGAACAGGGAATAGGGAACAGGAATTAGAGAACAAGAGATTCAGGGATCAGGGAACAGGGATCAGGGAACAGGGAATAGGGAACAGGAATTAGAGAACAAGGGATTCAGGGATCAGGGAACAGGGAACAGGGAACAGGGATCAGGGAACAGGGAACAGGAATTAGAGAACAAGGGATTCAGGGATCAGGGAACAGGGAACAGGGAACAGGGAACAGGGATCGGGGATCAGGGAACAGGGATATGGGAACAGGGATCAGGGAACAGGGAACAGGGATCAGGGAACAGGGATCAGGGAACAGGGAACAGGGATCAGGGATCAGGGAACAGGGATCAGGGAACAGGGATCAAGGAACAGGGAACAGGGATCAGGGAACAGGGATCAGGGATCAGGGATCAGGGATCAGGGATCAGGGAACAGGGAACAGGAAACAGGGAACAGGGATCATGGATCAGGGAACAGGGATCAGGGACAATATAATGGATGAATAGAGGGCTTGATTCTGATAACAATATCCACTCCCTGTAGCCCTAACCTGTATCCCTCTGCCAAGTATGCAGCAAGCTAAAGCCATTTGACTTTTCTTGTTATTTCTTGTTATTTGTTGTTGTAAATGCTCCTATGATGGCGAGAGAGAGGGAGACGAAACACTGTAATTAAGGTAATTTATGTATACGTTGTAAATCTCCCATCATGCCCTCCGCTTTAGAAAACATCTGTCATGTTGATGTTCAGGGAAAAATAAACATTCTTTGTATCTATGTAAAACAAACCTCTGCAGGGGAGAGATATCTAACTGCCCTACCGGTCTACCCTGTACACAGAAACACACAGAAACACACAGAAACACACAGAAACGCACAGAAACACACAGAAACACACAGAAACACACAGAAACGCACAGAAACACACAGAAACACACAGAAACGCAAAAAAACACACAAAAACACACAGAAACACACAGAAACACAAAAAAACACACAAAAACACACAGAAACACACAGAAACGCAAACAAATAAAAAACACTCACCACCACCAAAAATGGTCCTGACATTCATGTTGAAACACACAGCACGCACACAACACGAACACAACACGCACACAGCACGCACACAGCACGAACACAGCACGCACACAGCACGCACACAGCACGAACACAGCGTAAACACAGCACGAACACAGCGTAAACACAGCACGAACACAGCACGCACACAGCACGCACACAGCACGAACACAGCACGCACACAGCACGCGCACAGCACGAACACAGCGTAAACACAGCACGAACACAGCACACACACAGCACGCACACAGCACGAACACAGCACGAACACAGCACGAACACAGCACGCACACAGCACGAACACAGCATGCACACAGCACGAACACAGCGTAAACACAGCACGAACACAGCACGCACACAGCACGAACACAGCGTAAACACAGCACGCACACAGCACACACACAGCATGCACACAGCACGAACACAGCGTAAACACAGCACGAACACAGCACGCACACAGCACGAACACAGCATGAACACAGCACGCACACAGCACGAACACAGCATGCACACAGCACGAACACAGCGTAAACACAGCACGCACACAGCACGCACACAGCATGCACACAGCACGAACACAGCGCAAACACAGCACGAACACAGCACGAACACAGCACGAACACAGCACGCACCTGCTGTCTGTTTTTTTTTTGCTACAATTCAAAACGTATCCCTTGTCAACATTAAAACACTGATAAAGTAGCACCTGTTTGTCGACTGGAGAACCCAGAGATTTGTCTGATATGGGGATAACAAGACAACATCTTTGGAAGCTAACCTCTGAACCCTGAACCCTGAGAGGAAGAGTGAAGATAGACAGGGGTTGCGTTCCAAACACGTCAAAGACACACCCTCCTCCACTTACCATTTTGCAATTGGGGGATCCCCGCGGCCATCTTTAATTAACCGTCGCCTGAACAATTAGCCAGGCAAGGGAATTTGGCAACGTAAGGCCCCTCAGCCCTTGTTTGTGATCGATTCTGTTCACTCCTGATGCCTGAAACGTCCTATAATTAAAATCAATCAAATTTTATTTCTCACATACACATGGTTAGCAGATGTTATTGTAGCGAAACGCTTGTCCTTCTAGTTCCGACAGCAGTAATATCTAACAAGGAATATAATATACTATATATACTAATCTAACAATTTCACAACTACTACCTTATACACACAAGTGTAAAGGAATGAATAAGAATATGTACATAAGGATATATGAATGAGTGATGGTACAGAACGGCAGAGGCAAGATGCAGTAGATGGTATAGAGTACAGTATACACATATGAGATGAGTAATGTAGGGTATAAAAGTGGTATTGTTTAGAGTGAATAGTGATACCTTTATTAAATCAAATCCATTTATTAAAGTGGCTGGAGTTGAGTCAGTGTGTTGGCAGCAGCCACTCAATGTTAGTGGTGGCTGTTTAACAGTCTGATGGCCTTGAGATAGAAGCTGTTTTTCAGTCTCTCGGTCCCAGCTTTGATGCACCTGTACTGACCTCGCCTTCTGGATGATAGCGGGGTGAACAGGCAGTGGCTCGGGTGGTTAATGTCCTTGATGATCTTTTTGGCCTTCCTGTGACATCGGGTGGTGTAGGTGTCCTGGAGGGCAGGTAGTTTGCCCCCGGTGATGTGTTGTGCAGACCTCACTACCCTCTGGAGAGCCTTACGGTTGTGGGTGGAGCAGTTGCCGTACCAGGCGGTGATACAGCCCAACAGGATGCTGTCGATTGTGGATCTGTAAAAGTTTGTGGTTGCTTTTGGTGACAACCCGAATTTCTTCAGCCTCCTGAGGTTGAAGAGGCGCTGCTGCACCTTCTTCACGATGCTGTCTGTGTGGGTGGACCAATTCAGTTTGTCTGTGATGTGAAATTTCCCTGACATCCCTCTTATACATTGCCATTTTTGATCGTCAAATGTTTCAACATTCAATGTCTGCGGAGGCGTATATATAAAGGACACACTACAGCTACCGGTGGTTCCATGATGACTGACAACAATCGTGGGACCAACTTCCAGGCATTTAAAATAAATGAATTCCTTCCTCGCCCCTCGCCCTGCAAGTGTCAACTCATCATACGTCATGATACGTCATCAGAAGTGTCCACTTCATTTGAGGGCCCAGGGGAGAGGGTGTCTTTTATGGGTTTGGAATACAACCAGAGTCTTGTGTTGGTCGAGTCTCCTGGTCTTCACTCATTTGTTAAACAGATATACAGCACTCCAGGCATGGGGGAGAGAGGGGGAAGAGAGGGGGAAAGAGAGAGAGGGGGGGGAGAGGAGGAGACAGAGGGGGGAGAGAGAGAGAGAGGAGGGAGAGAGAGGGGGAGAGAGAGATGGAAAAAGAGAGAGAGAGGGGGAGAGGGAGATGGAAAGAGAGAGAGAGAGGGGGAGAGAGAAACAAGGAGAGAGGGGGAGAGAGAGACAGAGAGAGAGGGAGAGAGAGATGGAAAGAGAGAGAGCGAGGGGGAGAGATAGATGGAAAGAGAGAGATGGAAAGAGAGAGAGAGAGGGGGAGAGAGAGAGGGAGAGAGAGATGGAAAGAGAGAGGGGGGGTGAGAGAGAGGGGGCGAGAGAGAGACAGAGAGAGGGGGAGAGAGAGAGAGAGAGACGGAGAGAGAGAGAGAAAGAGAGAGAGGGGGAGAGAGAGAGAGAGCGAGAGAGAGAGGCAGAGAGAGGGGGAGAGAGAGAGAGAGAGACGGAGAGAGAGAGAAAGAGAGAGAGAGAGAGAGGGGGCGAGAGAGAGACAGAGAGAGGGGGAGAGAGAGAGAGGCAGATTGCCAAGAGTCTTTTAAAGCAAAGGGAGACTTTTTGTCTTCCAGACAGCCTCCTCTGGGGCCAGTTAGCCAGATTCGACTAACTGTAAATCACAACAAGTGTGTGTGTGTGTGTGTGTGTCTAAAATTAATAGTGTCGACCCCCGTGCTAGAATCCACGCAGCGTCAACTTTACACAACCTGGCAGCCGGTTTCACACACCGTGTGTGTATGTGTGTGTGTGTGTGTGTGTGTGTGTGTGTGTGTGTGTGTGTGTGTGTGTGTGTGTGTGTGTGTGTGTGTGTGTGTGTGTGTGGAACTAAACCATAACTCTCCTTTAAACAATGTAAATGAAAGCTGCAGAGTGTGAAGAAAACGACACGAGGGAAGAAGAAGAGGTCTGCTGATTCATGCCATGTTGTTCTGTAAAGAAGAATCAATCAATCAAATGTATTTATAAAGCCCTTTTTTTACATCAGCCGAAGTCACAAAGTGATATACAGAAACCCAGCCTGAAACCCCAGCTGTGTTGTCGACTCCTGTGTATCTGTGTGAGTGTGCTTGTTTTTTTTTACATATCAACACCGAGGTTATACCAACAGGGCTGTTTTTCTTTCTCCAAAGAACGAGAGAGAGAGAGAGAGAGAGAGAGAGAGAGAGAGAGAGAGAGAGAGAGAGAGAGAGAGAGAGAGATACAGATACAGAGAGAGAGAGAGAGAGAGAGAGAGAGAGAGAGATACAGAGAGAGAGAGATACAGAGAGAGAGAGAGAGAGAGAGAGAGAGAGAGAGAGAGAGAGAGATACAGAGAGAGAGAGAGAAAGAGAGATACAGAGAGATACAGAGAGAGATACAGAGAGATACAGAGAGATACAGAGAGAGAGACAGAGCGAGAGAGAGACAGAGAGTAAGAGAGAGGTGACCGATACTAGAGGTCTAACAAAACTGACCCAGTGTATGAGTGACTTTAATATATCCCCATATATTTGACATCCTTATTATTATTATTATACAGTACCCAGCAGCATCCCTGTATCTCAGCACACCAAAGCCTCAAACAAGAGGTTTATTGGCACGGGTGTAAATGTTTTCATGTCTAGCAGGTAGGCCATTTGAGAACAAGTTCTCATTTACAACTGCGACCTGTCCAAGATAAAGCAAAGCAGTGCGACACAAACAACAACAAATAGTGTAGTTGGACATTACTGGAATAGTGTAGTTGGACATTACTGGAATAGTGTAGTTGGACATTACTGGAATAGTGTAGTTGGACTGGAATAGTGTAGTTGGACATTACTGGAATAGTGTAGTTGGACTGGAATAGTGTAGTTGTACATTACTGGAATAGTGTAGTTGGACTGGAATAGTGTAGTTGGTCACTACTGGAATAGTGTAGTTGGACATTACTGGAATAGTGTAGTTGGACTGGAATAGTGTAGTTGGTCACTACTGGAATAGTGTAGTTGGATATTACTGGAATAGTGTAGTTAGACATTACTGGAATAGTGTACTTGGACATTACTGGAATAGTGTACTTGGACATTACTGGAATAGTGTACTTGGACATTACTGGAATAGTGTACTTGGTCACTACTGGAATAGTGTAGTTGGAAAGCATTGAATGAGTCACACAGAGGATTCTCTTCAGGATGCAGGAAATGTGTCAGTTAGTGGAGGAATTTGAAAGACTTGATACTTTAAAATATTTACAATAACATCAAGCAATCAGCGCGAGGGGTCACGCAAAC
Organism: Oncorhynchus clarkii lewisi; assembly: GCF_045791955.1. Lineage (NCBI taxonomy): Eukaryota > Metazoa > Chordata > Actinopteri > Salmoniformes > Salmonidae > Oncorhynchus > Oncorhynchus clarkii. Next base: position 7,622,315 of record NC_092154.1, read on the forward strand.
CTGACGGGGATGGAACTGAAAGTTTGGTTTCACACACGTGAAAACATCCTCTTCCTTTCTGGTTTAGCAGAATCTCAGAATACACTTCTGGTGCTATTTTTATATCCAGGCCATCAGGCTTTTATGCATTCACATATTTTCCTAAAGCAGCTGCTCTCCTAATGATGACGTTTGTTAACTTGTGTGATTACCTGGCAGAAAGATACTGCTGTTGTTATTCCCAATTCCCATACTGCTGTTGTTATTCCAAATTCCTATACTGCTGTTGTTATTCCCAATTCCCATACTGCTGTTGTTATTCCCAATTCCCATACTGCTGTTTTTATTCCCAATTCCCATACTGATGTTGTTATTCCCAAATCCCATACTGCTGTTGTTATTCCCAATTCCCATAATGCTGTTGTTATTCCCAATTCCCATACTGATGTTGTTATTCCCAATTCCCATACTGCTGTTGTTATTCCCAATTCTCATACTGCTGTTGTTATCCCCATACTGCTGTTGTAATTCCCAATTCCCATACTGCTGTTGTTATTCCCATACTGCTGTTGTTATTCCCAATTTCCATACTGCTGTTGTTATTCCCATACTGCTGTTGTTATTCCCAATTTCCATACTGCTGTTGTTATTCCCAATTCCCATACTGCTGTTGTTTTTCCCATACTGCTGTTGTTATTCCCAATCCCCATACTGCTGTTGTTATTCCCATACTGCTGTTGTTATTCCCAATCTCCATACTGCTGTTGTTATTCCCATACTGCTGTTGAGGGGATAGAGAGACCACCGAGGGGATAGAGAGACCACCGAGGGGATAGAGAGACCACCGAGGGGATAGAGAGAGACCACCGAGGGGATAGAGAGACCACCGAGGGGATAGAGAGAGACTACCGAGGGGATAGAGAGAGAGCACCGAGGGGATAGAGAGAGACCACCGAGGGGATAGAGAGAGACCACCGAGGGGATAGAGAGAGACCACCGAGGGGATAGAGAGAGACCACCGAGGGGATAGAGAGAGACCACCGAGGGGATAGAGAAAGAGACCACCGAGGGAATAGAGAGAGAGACCACCGAGGGGATAGAGAGAGAGAGCACCGAGGGGATAGAGAGAGACCACCGAGGGAATAGATAGAGAGACCACCGAGGGGATAGATAGAGAGACCACCGAGGGGATAGAGAGAGACCACCGAGGGGATAGAGAGAGACCACCGAGGGGATAGAGAGAGACCACCGAGGGAATAGATAGAGAGACCACCGAGGGAATAGAGAGAGAGACCACCGAGGGGATAGAGAGAGAGACCACCGAGGGGATAGAGAGAGACCACCGAGGGAATAGATAGAGAGACCACCGAGGGGATAGATAGAGAGACCACAGAGGGGATAGAGAGAGACCACCGAGGGGATAGAGAGAGACCACCGAGGAAGACCACCGAGGGGATAGAGAGAGAACACCGAGGAAGACCACCGAGGGGATAGAGAGAGACCACCGAGGGGATAGAGAGAGACCACCGAGGGGATAGAGAGAGACCACCGAGGGGATAGAGAGAGACCACCGAGGGAATAGATAGAGAGACCACCGAGGGAATAGATAGAGACCACCGAGGGGATAGAGAGACCACCGAGGGGATAGATAGAGAGACCACCGAGGCGATAGATAGAGAGACCACCGAGGGGATAGAGAGAGACCACCGAGGGGATAGAGAGACCACCGAGGGAATAGATAGAGAGACCACCGAGAGAATAGATAGAGAGACCACCGAGGGGATAGATAGAGAGACCACCGAGGGGATAGAGAGAGACCACCGAGGGGATAGAGAGAGACCACCGAGGGGATAGAGAGACCACCGAGGGAATAGATAGAGAGACCACCGAGGGAATAGATAGAGAGACCACTAGGGGATAGATAGAGAGACCACCGAGGGGATAGAGAGAGACCACCGAGGGAGACCACCGAGGGGATAGAGAGAGACCAACGAGGGGATAGAGAGAAACCACAGAGGGGATAGAGAGAGACCACCGAGGGGATAGAGAGAGACCACCGAGGGTATAGAGAGACTATTTACTACAGTGAAACAGACAGACAGTGTGTCCTATGGCAGGATAGAGTGAGATCAGAGTACAGAGCGACCATTTATTTGTCTGGGTTGTGCAAAGAGAGGGTTGGGTTAGGATTACGGTTAGGGTTGAGGTTAGGTTTAGGGTTAGGGTTAGGATTAGGGTTAGGGTTAGGGTTGGGGTTAGGTGTAGGTTTAGGGTTGGGGTTAGGGTTAGGGTTAGGTTAGGGTTAGGGTTAGGTTAGGTTAGGTTAGGTTAGGTTAGGGTTAGGGTTAGGGTTAGGGTTGGGTTAGGGTTGGGTTAGAGATAGGAGGGTTGTAGTAGGACATAGTGTCACACACACCTCACGAGCACACACACACACCACACACATACACACACACCCCAAACACACACCCTTCACACACACCACACACACACACAGACACACACAAACACACCCAACACCCCCCCCCCCCCCCCCACACACACACACACACACACACACCACCCACGCATACAGACACACACAAAATCACCACAAACATACACACACCCAACACACACACGCTTACGCACACACCACACACACCACACGCTTACACACACAAACCACACCACCCACATCACACACACCACCCACACACACCCACACACACACCACACACGCACCACACACACACGTCCTTTCCAAGCAATTGTAGGAAGCAGGCTTTCACAGGGAGGCTGGGAACAGAACAGGAGAAAATCACCCGGAACCTGGGAACACAAGAGGAAAAAACAACAGTCCAACATCCCACCTTCCGGCCGGGACTCGGATAAACAGAAATATTATTCCTCCACTCTGTTGCTGTTTGTCAGGGTGGCTCTCTTTACTCTGCTCTCCTCATCCTCAGTTTATTCTGCACTACACTAGATTTGGGTGGTAAATGTGTGTGTCTCTTACTTTCAGGGGCGGCAGGTAGCCTAGTGGTTGGAGTGGTGGACTAGTAACCGAAAGGTTGCAAGATTGAATCCCAGAGCTGACAAGGTAAAAAATCTGTCGTTCTGACCCTGAATAAGGCAGTTAACCCACTGTTCCTAGGCCATCATTGAAATTAAGAATGTGTTCTTAAATGACTTGCCTAGTTAAATAAAGGTAAAATAAACATCCTCAGTTTCTTCTGCACTCTCCTCCCCCCTCTCTACCTCTCTCTCTCTTTCTCCCACACACAGTCTTCACCCTCTCTACCTCTCTGTGTCTGTCCTCCCCCCTCTCTACCTCTCTCTCTTCTTCCCCCATCTATTTACCTCTGTGTCTGTCCTCCCCCTCTCTGTGTCTGTCCATCCTCCCCCCTCTCTGTGTTTGTCCTCCCCCCTCTCTGTGTCTGTCCTCCCCCCTCTCTGTGTATGTCCTCCCCCCTCTCTGTGTCTGCCTGCCTGTCCGTCCTCCCCCCTCTCTGTCTGTCCTCCCCCCTCTCTGTGTCTGTCCTCCCCGCTCTCTGTGTCTGTCCTCCCCCCTCTCTGTGTCTGTCCTCCCCGCTCTCTGTGTCTGTCCTCCCCCTCTCTGTGTCTGTCCTCCCCCCTCTCTGTGTCTGCCTGTCCGTCTTCCCCCCTCTCTGTGTCTGTCCATCCTCCCCCCTCTCTGTGTCTGTCCTCCCCGCTCTCTGTGTCTGTCCATCCTCCCCCCTCTCTGTGTCTGTCCTCCCCGCTCTCTGTGTCTGTCCTCCCCCCTCTCTGTGTCTGTCCTCCCCGCTCTCTGTGTCTGTCCTCCCCCCTCTCTGTGTCTGCCTGTCCTACTTCCCCCCTCTCTGTGTCTGTCCTCCCCCTCCCTCTCTCTACCCAGGAAACCCTGGCAATGGTAGCTATCTCGTTAGCGTCTTCACTAATCAGTACTGGCCACAAGCCCTCTGTCATCACTGACCATCTCAGTGTGTGTGTGTGCCTGTGTTTTTCTGACACAGCCCATTGGCCATGCCACAGGGTTCATGGTATATATGCAGAAGGTTGGGTCTCTTCTTCATCCACCACTCTGGTTTACAGATGGTCTTCCTATAGACCTGGACCACTCTGGTTTACAGATGGTCTTCCTATAGACCTGGACCACTCTGGTTTACAGATGGTCTTCCTATAGACCTGGACCACTCTGGTTTACAGATGGTCTTCCTATAGACCTGGACCACTCTGGTTTACAAATGGTCGTCCTGTAGACCTGGACCACTCTGGTTTACAGATGGTCTTCCTATAGACCTGGACCACTCTGGTTTACAGTTGGTCTTCCTATAGACCTGGACCACTCTGGTTTACAGATGGTCTTCCCGTAGACCTGAACCACTCTGGTTTACGACCCTAACAGACCATCTGGTCTTCCTATAGACCTGTACCACTCTGGTTTACAGATGGTCTTCCCGTAGACCTGGACCACTCTGGTTTATAGATGGTCTTCCTATAGACCTGGACCACTCTGATTTACAGATGGTCTTCCCGTAGACCTGAACCACTCTGGTTTACAGATTGTCTTCCTATAGACCTGGACCACTCTGGTTTATAGATGGTCTTCCTATAGACCTGGTCCACTCTGGTTTACAGATGGTCTTCCTGTAGACCTGGACCACTCTGGTTTACAGATGGTCTTCCTGTAGACTGCAGCCTACAGGAGGAGGCTGTTCCATGGTCACATGAACCGCTCCAGACTGGTCCCAGATCTGTTAGGGCCGTTTAAACTTCTTATGGATCAAATCCCTTATGGATCAAATCCCTTATGGATCAAATCTCTTATGGATCAAATCTCTTATGGATCAAATCCCTTATGGATCAAATATCTTATGGATCAAATCCCTTATGGATCAAATCCCTTATGGATCAAATCCCTTATGGATCAAATCTCTTATGGATCAAATCTCTCATGGATCAAATCTCTTATGGATCAAATCCCTTATGGATCAAATCCCTTATGGATCAAATCGATTTGACAACATCCGGTGAAATGGCAGAGCGCCAAATTCAAATTAAATTGCTATAAATATTAAACTTCCATGAAATCACACATGCAATAAACCAAATTAAAGCTACCCTTGTTGTTAATCCAGCCAACATGTCATATTTAAAAAAGGCTTTATGGCGAAAGCAAATCATGCTATTATCTGAGGACAGCACCCCATCAAACAAAGACAGACAATCATAATTCAACCCGCCAGGCGCGACACGAATCTCAGAAATAAAGATATAATTAATTCCTTACCTTTGACGAGCTTCCTCTGTTGGCACTCCAATATGTCCCATAAACATCACAAATGGTCTTTTTGTTTGATTAATTCCGTCGTTATATCTCCAAAATGTCCATTTATTGTGCGCGTTTGATCCAGAAAAACACTGCTTCCAACTCGCGCAACATGACGACAAAATATTTCATAAATGACCTGTAAACTTTGTCCAAACATTTCAAACAACTTTCCTAATACAACTTGAAGTATTTTTTAACGTAAATAATCGATACAATTTAAGACGGGATAAACTGTGTTCAATACCGGACGAAAACAAAGTGGAGCGAGCTTTTCAGGTCATTCGCCTCTAACAAACAGTACACTTCACTCGACCCTCATTTTGGACAGCCCTACTTCTTCATTACACAAAGGAAAAACATCAACCAATTTATAAAGACTGTTGACATCAGTGGAAGCGATAGGAACTGCAAGCAACTGCCTTAGAATTCTAGATTCCCATTGAAAAGAGTGACCTCAAAACAAAAAAAAAATCCTGGATGGTTTGTCCTCGGAGTTCCTCCTGCCAAATAAGTTATGTTATACTCACAGACATCATTCAACCAGTTTTAGAAACTTCAGAGTGTTTCTATCCAAATCTACCAATTATATGCATATCCTAGCTTCTGGGCCTGAGTAGCAGGCAGTTTACTTTGGGAACACTTTTCACCCGGACATTAAAATACTGCCCCCTTGCCTTAAGACGTTTTAACCAACTCCAACTACGACCATAGGAGTTGGTTAAACAGCACAAACAGATCTGGGATCAGGCAAAACAAAATACTCCTCTCTGCATGTAGTTCAGAGAACCTGACCTGTGGGTCTGAAAACAGGTTGGAAACCAGTTTTTTGAGGAATGCATGACCTGAACGTTAGTTTTTCATGGAAATGTTTATTTGCTTGTGTCATTTGTGAATGTGACATTCAAGAGAAGGGCAACCGGAGCAGTGTAGAGCAGGGAACACATGTTCACCAATAGGGGAGAGCTGAGACGAAAGTAACACGGGGGAGACAGTAACACGGGAGAGACAGTAACACGGGGGACAAAGTAACACGGGGGACAAAGTAACACGGGAGAGAAAGTAACACGGGAGAGAAAGTAACACGAGAGAGAAGGTAACACGGGGAGAAAGTAACATGGGGGAGAAGGTAACACGGGGGAGAAAGTAACACGGGGGAGAAGGTAACATGGGGGAGAAGGTAACACGGGGGAGAAAGTAACATGGGGGAGAAAGTAACACGGGAGAGAAAGTAACACGGGAGAGAAAGTAACATGGGAGAGAAAGTAACACGGGGGATAAAGTAACACGGGAGAGAAAGTAACACGGGAGAGAAAGTAGAACGGGAGAGAAGGTAACACGGGAGAGAAAGTAACACGGGAGAGAAGGTAACACGGGGAGAAAGTAACATGGGGGAGAAGGTAACACGGGGGAGAAGGTAACACGAGGGAGACGGTAACACGGGGGAGATGGTAACACGGGAGAGAAAGTAACACGGGAGAGAAAGTAACACGGGAGAGAAGGTAACACGGGAGAGAAGGTAACACGGGAGAGAAAGTAACACGGGAGAGTAAGTAACACGGGAGAGAAGGTAACACGGGGGAGAAAGTAACACGGGAGAGAAGGTACACATTCACATACACACAGCGGACACATTCTGTAAGCTTGTGTGGCTTACCACTTTGCGGCTGAGCCGTTGTTGCTCCTCTATGTTTCCACTACACAATAACAGCACTTAGAGTTGACCGGGCAGCTCTACCAGGGCAGAAAGGTTACAAACTGACTTGTTGGAAAGGTGGCATCCTATGACAGTGCCATGTTGAAAATCACTGAGGTCTTCAGTAAGGCCATTCTACTGCCAATGTTTGTCTATGGAGATTGAATGGCTGTGTGATCAATTGTTTGTAAAATGTATATACTGTATGTAAAGTGTGATATTAAAAATGTATGTATATGTAAAAAAGATGTAAAAACTACAAAATATAAAAAATAAAACATCGGAGTAAATCAAGCAATATTTTGAGTTCTGACAGTTGAACTAAACTCATGAGGCATTTTGCTCCAGCAAATCAATCCCAGAACAACAACAAAGGACCTTGTGAAGATGCTGGAGGAAACAAGTACAAAAGTATCTATATCCACAGTAAACCGAGTCCTATATCGACATAACCTGAAAGGCCGTTCAGCAAGGAAGAAGCCACTGCTCCAAAACTGCCATAAAAAAGCCAGACTACAGTTTGAAACTGCACATGGGGACAAAGATCATACTTTTTGGAGAAATGTCCTCTGGTCTGATGAAACAAAAATGGAACTGTTTGGCCATAATGACCATTGTTATGTTTGGAGGAAAAAGGAGAATGCTTGCAAGCTGAAGAACACCATCCCAACTGTGTAGCACGGGGGTAGCAGCATCATGTTGTGGAGGTGCTTTGCTGCAGGAGGGACTGGTGCGCTTCACAAAATAGTTGGCATCATGAGGTGGAAAAATGTTGTGGATATATTGAAGCAACATCTCAAGACATCAGTCAGGAAGTTAAATATTGGTCACAAATGGGTCTTCCAAATGGACAATGACCCCAAGCATACTTCCAAAGTTGTGGCAAAAAGGCTTAAGGACAGCAAAGTCAAGGTATTGGAGTGGCCATCACAAAGCCCTGACCTCAAATCCATAGAACCTTTCTAGGCAGATCTGAAAAAGTGTGTGCGAGCAAGGAGGCCTACAAACCTGACTCAGTTACACCAGCTCTGTCAGGAGGAGTAGGCCAAAATTCACCCAACTTATTGTGGGAAGCTTGTGGAAGGCTACCTGAAGCAATTGACCCAAGTTAAACAATTCAAAAGGCAATGCTACCAAATACTAATTGAGTGTCTGTAAACTTCTGACCCACTGGGAATGTGTTGAAAGAAATAAAAGCTGAAATAAAATCATTTTCTTTAATATTATTCTGACATTCTCACATATAGGACTAGGAGTTGTGACCTATGTTGAAGATACAAAGGTTAGAACAAGTGAATGGGATCAGTACAGTTGCTAACTAGCTTGTCCCTTAGTTTACAATTCTTCCTAATTTAAGCAAACACTTATGGGATATTAGAATCCTCTTGTCTTAACCTTTGACATCTTAAACCTAGGACCTGACCAGGAAGAAGTCTAGAACCCGTGTTGTATGGAAAGGGCTATACGGTCACACCTGACCTGCAAAACAATATTTCATTTCAGAATTGGTACAAATTAGGTTAAGGTTAGAGTTCAGGTAAGGGTTAGGGTTAGGGTTAAGCACTAGGGGTCAGTATTTAGGGATTGGTTAAGGTTAGAGTTTAGGTTAGGGTTAGGGTTAGAGTTCAGGTTAGTGTTAAGGTTAGAGTTCAGGTTAGGGTTAGGGTTGAGCGCTAGGGGTCAGTAATTAGGGATTAGTTAAGGTTAGAGTTCAGGTAAGGGTTAAGGTTAGAGTTCAGGTAAGGGTTAGGGTTAGAGTTCAGGTAAGGGTTAGGTTTAAGCGCTAGGGGTCAGTAATTAGGTGATTGGTTAAGGTTAGAGTTCAGGTAAGGGTTAGGGTTAGAGTTAAGCGCTAGGGGTCAGTAATTAGGTGATTGGTTAGGGTTAGAGTTCAGGTAAGGGTTAGGGTTAGGGTTGAGCGCTAGGGGTCAGTAATTAGGGATTGGTTAAGGTTAGAGTTCAGGTAAGGGTTAGGGTTAGAGTTCAGGTAAGGGTTAGGGTTAGAGTTCAGGTAAGGGTTAGGGTTAGAGTTCAAGTAAGGGTTAGGGTTGAGCGCTAGGGGTCAGGAATTAGGTGATTGGTTAGGGTTAGAGTTCAGGTAAGGGTTAGGGTTAGAGTTAAGGTAAGGGTTAGTGTTCAGGTAAGGGTTAGTGTTCAGGTAAGGGTTGGGGTTAGAGTTCAGGTAAGGTTTAGAGTTCAGGTAAGGGTTAGGTTTAGAGTTCAGGTAAGGGTTAGAGTTAGAGTTCAGGTAAGGGTTAGGGTTAGAGTTCAGGTAAGGGTTGGGGTTAGAGTTCAGGTAAGGGTTGGGGTTAGAGTTCAGGTAAGGTTTAGAGTTCAGGTAAGGGTTAGGGTTAGAGTTCAGGTAAGGGTTATGGTTAGAGTTCAGGTAAGGGTTAGGGTTAGAGTTCAGGTAAGGGTTAGGGTTAGAGTTCAGGTAAGGGTTAGAGTTAGAGTTCAGGTAAGGGTTAGAGTTAGAGTTCAGGTAAGGGTTAGAGTTAGAGTTCAGGTAAGGGTTAGGGTTAGAGTTCAGGTAAGGGTTAGGGTTAGAGTTCAGGTAAGGGTTAGAGTTAGAGTTCAGGTAAGGGTTAGGGTTAGAGTTCAGGTAGGGTTAGGGTTAGAGTTCAGGTAAGGTTTAGAGTTCAGGTAAGGGTTAGGGTTAGGGTTCAGGTAAGGGTTGGGGTTAGAGTTCAGGTAAGGGTTATGGTTAGAGTTCAGGTAAGGGTTAGGGTTAGAGTTCAGGTAAGGGTTAGGGTTAGAGTTCAGGTAAGGGTTATGGTTAGAGTTCAGGTAAGGGTTGGGGTTAGAGTTCAGGTAAGGGTTAGGGTTAGAGTTCAGGTAAGGGTTAGGGTTAGAGTTCAGGTAAGGGTTATGGTTAGAGTTCAGGTAAGGGTTAGGGTTAGAGTTCAGGTAAGGGTTGGGGTTAGAGTTCAGGTAAGGGTTAGGGTTAGAGTTCAGGTAACGGTTAGGGTTAGAGTTCAGGTAAGGGTTATGGTTAGAGTTCAGGTAAGGGTTAGAGTTAGGGTTCAGGTAAGGGTTATGGTTAGGGTTCAGGTAAGGGTTAGGGTTAGAGTTCAGGTAAGGGTTATGG
>NC_092154.1:7637388-7664888 GCF_045791955.1 Oncorhynchus clarkii lewisi
ATATGCACACAAAAAAAAATTAATTAAAAATATTTTTCACAGCTCTGCTAAATTGGTTACAACTCATCCAGTGGCCTACATTGCCTACACATGGTAACATTGAGAGTTTAAAAGTGTAAGTCAGCCTATGTCGTGAGTGGTGTCGTCCCTCTGACGCCATTTTCTCTGCTGTGTTTTTGGTCCAGTGTCTAGTTTCACCTACATGACAACTGACAGAACAACATAACAGTATAAGCCTGTGTGTGTGTGTGTGTGTGTGTGCGTGTGTGTGTACAGTGCTGTAAAACCTTCTCCACAGTGGGATTAGTGTCAGTAGGCAGGGATAATCCCATTGTGTCCATACTGCTGCTGACCCAAAGCTTCCTGGCGCGCACACACACACACACACACACACACGCACACACGCACACACACACACACACACACACACACACGCGCACACACACACATACACACACACACACACACTCACACACTCACACAAACGCACAGAGGGATAGAGAATAGAGATACACACACACACACACACGCACGCACACACACAGGGATAGAGAATAGAGATTCACACACACACACACACACACACACACACACGCACACACACAGGGATAGAGAATAGAGATTCACACACACACACACACACACGCACACACACAGGGATAGAGAATAGAGATTCACACACACACACACTTTTGGCCATGTATCTGTGGTACATAAGGATCTCTCACCCTTTAGGTATTGGTTTCAATTGTCTGCCCGCTGCTCAGCTTGTGGGTGATGACGTAACTGTGTTAGGGAATGTAATGGAGATACCTTGTTGTGTCGGGTAGCAGTAGAAAGATCCATGTCACTGATCACAATAATCACATCAACGGGGAATTAACATACTGTACATTATTCAACAACCGATTGCTTATTAATGACACTTGAGGTTAAACACACTTGTGGTTTCAAGTGTTGGGATTTGGGTTTGAAGTAATTCTGTCTACAGAATGTTTGGTCATAAACTTGTCATCTTTCTTTCATCATGTACACTGCCGTTCAACAGTTTGGTTTCACTCAGAAATGTCCTTGTTTTTGAAAGAAAATATCTTTTTTTTTTGCTCATTTTAAAATAACATATAATTGATCAGTACAATGTAGACATTGTTAATGTTGTAAATGACTATTGTAGCTGGAAACGACTGATTGTTTTAATGGAATATCTACATAGGCTTACAGAGGCCCATTATCAGCAACCGTCATTCCTGTGTTCAAATGGAACATTGTGTTAGCTAATCTAAGTTTATCATTTTATAAGGCTAATTGCTCATTAGAAAACCTTTTTTCAATTATGCTAGCACAGCTGAAAACTGTTGAGCTGATTAAAGAAGCAATAAAACTGTCCTTCTTTAGACTAGTTGAGGATCTGGAGCATCAGCATTTGTGGGTTCGATTACAGGCTCAAAATGGCCAGAAAGTCATCAGTCTATTCTTGTTCTGAGAAATTAAGGCTATTCCATGCGAGAAATTGCCAAGAAACTTAAGATCTCGTACAACGCTGTGTAAACTGGGCCTTCACAGAACAGCGCAAACTGGCTCTAACCAGAATAGAAAGAGGAGTGGGAGGCCCCGGTGCACAACTGAGCAAGAGGACAAGTACATCAGAGGGTCTAGTTTGAGAAACAGACGCCTCACAAGTCCTCAACTGGCAGCTTCATTAAATAGTACCCGCATAACACCAGTCTCAACGTCAACAGTGAAGAGGCGACTCCGGGATGCTGGCCTTCTAGGCAGAGCTCCTCTGTCCAGTCTCAATGTCAACAGTGAAGAGGCGACTCCGGGATGCTGTCCTCTAGGCAGAGTTCCTCTGTCCAGTGTCTGTGTTCGTTTTGCCCATCTTAATCTTTTCTTTTTTTTGGCAAGTCTGAGATGTAGATTTTTCTGTGCAACTCTGCCTAGAAGGCCAGCATCCCGGACTAGCCTCTTCACTGCTGTTGACGAGCATGACAAAGAGAAGAGCATTACCAAACTGTGTTTCAAGAGAAGAGCATTACCAATTTCCAAACCGTGTTTCAAGAGAAGAGCATTACCAAACCGAGTTCCAAGAGAAGAGCATTACCAAACCGAGTTTCAAGAGAAGAGCATTACCAAACCGAGTTCCAAGAGAAGAGCTTTACCAATTTCCAAACCGTGTTTCAAGAGAAGAGCATTACCAAACCGAGTTTCAAGAGAAGCGCATTACCAATTTCCATACCGTGTTTAAAGAGAAGAGCATTACCAAACCGAGTTTCAAGAGAAGAGCATTACCAAACCGAGTTCCAAGAGAAGAGCATTACCAAACCGAGTTCCAAGAGAAGACCATTACCAAACCGAGTTTCAAGAGAAGAGCATTACCAATTTCCAAACCGTGTTTCAAAAGAAGAGCATTACCAAACCGAGTTTCATGAGAAGAGCATTACCAATTTCCAAACCGTGTTTCAAGAGAAGAGCATTACCAAACCGTGTTTCAAGAGAAGAGCATTACCAAACCGAGTTTCAAGAGAAGCGCATTACCAATTTCCATACCGTGTTTAAAGAGAAGAGCATTACCAAACCGAGTTTCAAGAGAAGACCATTACCAAACCGAGTTTCAAGAGAAGAGCATTACCAAACCGAGTTCCAAGAGAAGACCATTACCAAACCGAGTTTCAAGAGAAGAGCATTACCAATTTCCAAACTGTGTTTCAAGAGAAGAGCATTACCGAACTGAGTTTCAAGAGAAGAGCATTACCAATTTCCGAACCGTGTTTCAAGAGAAGGGCATTAAAGAACCGAGTTTCAAGAGAAGAGCATTACCAATTTCCAAACTGTGTTTCAAGAGAAGAGCATTACCAAACCGAGTTTCAAGAGAAGAGCATTACCAAACCTTGTTTCAAGAGAAGAGCATTACCAAACCTTGTTTCAAGAAAAGAGCATTGCCAATTACCATGCCAGGTTTCAAGTGAAGAGCATTACCAAACCGTGTTTCAGGAGAAGAGCATTACCAAACCGTGTTTCAGGAGAAGAGCATTACCAAACTGTGTTTCAAGAGAAGAGCCTTACCAATTACCATGCCAGGTTTCAAGCGAAGAGCATTACCAAACTGAGTTTCAAAGAAGAGCATTATCAATTTCCAAACCGTGTTTCAAGAGAAGAGCATTACCAAACCAAGTTTCAAGAGACCGGCATTATCATTTTCCAAACTGTGTTTCAAGAGAAGAGCATTACCAAACTGAGTTTCAAGAGAAGGGCATTATCATTTTCCAACCCGTGTTTCATTGAAAAAATCAGAAACTTTCTGTCCAAAAAATGATGCAGAAAAATGAATCCATGCTTTTGTCACTTCTAGGTTAGACTACTGCAATGCTCTACTTTCCGGCTACCCGGATAAAGCACTAAATAAACTTCAGTTAGTGCTAAATACGGCTGCTAGAATCCTGACTAGAACCAAACATTTGATAATATTACTCCAGTGCTAGCCTCCCTACACTGGCTTCCTGTTAAGGCAAGGGCTGATTTCAAGGTTTTACTGCTAACCTACAAAGCATTACATGGGCTTGCTCCTACCTATCTCTCTGATTTGGTCCTGCCGTACATACCTACACGTACGCTACGGTCACAAGACGCAGGCCTCCTAATTGTCCCTAGAATTTCTAAGCAAACAGCTGGAGGCAGGGCTTTCTCCTATAGAGCTCCATTTTTACGGAACGATCTGTCTACCCATGTCAGAGACGCAAACTCGGTCTCAACCTTTAAGTCTCTACTGAAGACTCATCTCTTCAGTGGGTCATATGATTGAGTGTAGTCTGGCCCAGGAGTGGGAAGGTGAACGGAAAGGCTCTGGAGCAACGAACCACCCTTGCTGTCTCTGCCTGGCCGGTTCCCCTCTTTCCACTGGGATTCTCTGCCTCTAACCCTATTACAGGGGCTGAGTCACTGGCTTACTGGGGCTCTCTTATGCCGGCCCTGGAGGGGGTGCGTCACCTGAGTGGGTTGATTCACTGATGTGGTCATCCTGTCTGGGTTGGCGCCCCCCCCCCCCCCCCCCCCCCCTTGGGTTGTGCCGTGGCGGAGGTCTTTGTGGGCTATACTCAGCCTTGTCTCAGGATGGTAAGTTGGTGGTTGAAGATATCCCTCTAGTGGTGTGGGGGCTGTGCTTTGGCAAAGTGGGTGGGGTTATATCCTTCCTGTTTGGCCCTGTCCGGGGGTGTCCTCGGATGGGGCCACAGTGTCTCCTGACCCCTCCTGTCTCAGCCTCCAGTATTTATGCTGCAGTAGTTTATGTTTCGGGGGGCTAGGGTCAGTTTGTTATATCTGGAGTACTTCTCCTGTCCTATTCGGTGTCCTGTGTGAATCTAAGTGTGCGTTCTCTAATTCTCTCCTTCTCTCTTTCTTTCTCTCTCTCGGAGGACTTGAGCCCTAGGACCATGCCCCAGGACTACCTGACAGGATGACTCCTTGCTGTCCCCAGTCCACCTGGCCGTGCTGCTGCTCCAGTTTCAACTGACCTGAGCCCTAGGACCATGCCCCAGGACTACCTGACATGATGACTCCTTGCTGTCCCCAGTCCACCTGACCGTGCTGCTACTCCAGTTTTAACTGTTCTGCCTTATTATTATTCGACCATGCTGGTCATTTATGAACATTTGAACATCTTGGCCATGTTCTGTTATAATCTCCACCCGGCACAGCCAGAAGAGGACTGGCCACCCCACATAGCCTGGTTCCTCTCTAGGTTTCTTCCTAGGTTTTGGCCTTTCTAGGGAGTTTTTCCTAGCCACCGTGCTTCTACACCTGCATTGCTTGCTGTTTGGGGTTTTAGGCTGGGTTTCTGTACAGCACTTTGAGATATCAGCTGATGTACGAAGGGCTATATAAATACATTTGATTTGATTTGATTTGAAGAGCATTACCAAACCATGTTTCAAGAGAAGAGCATTATCATTTTCCAAACCGTGTTTGAAGAGAAGGGCATTACTAAACCGAGTTTCAAGAGAAGAGCATTAGCAAACTGTGTTTCAAGAGAAGAGCATTACCAAACTGTGTTTCAAGAGAAGAGCATTACCAAACTGTGTTTCAAGAGAAGAGCATTACCAAACTGTGTTTCAAGAGAAGAGCATTACCAAACTGTGTTTCAAGAGAAGGGCATTACCAAACTGTGGTTGCATCTGAAATGGCACCGTATTATAGTGCACTACTTGGGTATCTTGACTAGGGCCCATAGGTCTCTGGTAAAAAGTTGTGTACTATATAGGGAATAGGGAACCATTTCAGCAGCAGCAGCCAAGTATATTTCAAGAGCACTACAAATGTAGGATGCTGTAGTGATGCTAATTCACAGCTTTTACCAAGTTCAGGTGGTGCTACCCTTAAAGCGAGAGAGATGCCTCTTTGGCCTAAAAAGTAGAAGACTACTGTATGTTTCCATGGTTACCTGCGTTGAGTGCTGTAGGAGCCAGTGAAATGTATGCCACCTTAACCACTCTTAGGAAAGTGAGAATGGCAATTGTATTCTACTCAAAATGTAGACATTTTCAACGGTTTCCATTGGATTTATCGGATCAGTTTATGAAAAGCACTCCAAACCATTTCCCCTCATGGGAGGCATTTGGTCCATTGTTTCAGATTTGTGTTGGTGGTCAATTCAATTCCACTCTTCAATGGTACAGTATGCTATGTACATTTTACACAGTGCAACTAACCTCACTTTTTAAGATTTATCGCTAAGGAGCTGAGTACTGGGTAGTTACTTGGTTCTGTCAGAAGTTTGGTCCCTCATTAGGCACCACAAAGCCATCTCTCTC
Source organism: Oncorhynchus clarkii lewisi (assembly GCF_045791955.1). Classification (NCBI taxonomy): domain Eukaryota; kingdom Metazoa; phylum Chordata; class Actinopteri; order Salmoniformes; family Salmonidae; genus Oncorhynchus; species Oncorhynchus clarkii. Next base: position 7,643,193 of record NC_092154.1, read on the forward strand.
TCTGATCCAAAGGCGTGAACACAGTCATGAAGAAGGCGTGCCTCTTCCCCCTCAGGAGGTTGAAAAAGTTTGGCATGGGCCCTCAAATTCTCAAAATGTTCTATAGCTGCACCGATGAGGGCATTATGACTGTCTGCCATCCAGGACCTCTATATCAGACGATGTGGTAGGAAGACCTGGAAAATTATTACAATTATTATCATTAAATTATTATCATTAAAGAATCCAACCAGCAAAGCCATAGACTATTCTCCATGCTTCCTGGTGGCAAGAGGTAACGGTGCATCAAGTCTGGCACCAACAGGCTCTTGAACAGCTTCTATCCCCCAAGCAATAAGACTGAACAATAGCTAACAATATAGCTACACAAACTGAGTTAATCTTGTATCCTCATTGACCTTTTAATCTCTATGCACACTCACAGGGCCCTAGACACTCACACTCACTGTCACTGTAGCACTCACAGGGCCCTAAACACTCACACTCACTGTCACTCTAAAATTCACAGGGCCCTAGACACTCACACTCACAGGGCCTTAGACATTCACACTCACAGGGCCCTAGACACTCACACTCACAGGGCCCTAGACACTCACACTCACAGGGCCCTAGACACTCACACTCACAGGGCCCTAGACACTCACACTCACAGGGCCCTAGACACTCACACTCACAGGGCCCTAGACACTCACACTCACAGGGCCCTAGACACTCACACTCACAGGGCCCTAGACACTCACACTCACAGGGCCCTAGACACTCACACTCACAGGGCCCTAGACACTCACACTCACAGGGCCCTAGACACTCACACTCACAGGGCCCTAGACACTCACACTCACAGGGCCCTAGACACTCACACACTCCAACAGTTAAATGTCATAAGGAAGCTTTTTGGTTTCCTCTGTCTATTCCTCTGTCTAAGGCACTTTCTTTCTCTCCCTCCAACCTTCCATGGAAATCATCATTGGGCTGCTTAATGGAACTCCTTTTCATATGGTGGCCCCAGAGGGACAGTCCATATCTGGAGTCTGGGACTTGAACTGTCTGAGACCATACGGTCTGAACCTGTTACCGGTGGTTATAAGCACCACATTGCTCTTATACTGGGGTTATACTGGGGTTAAACTTGCCTGAGACTGGGTCTGGGTTTGAAACCTGAGTTGGGGGTTTAAACTTGTCTGAGACTGGGTCTGGGTTTGAAACCTGAGTTGGGGGTTTAAACTGGCCTGAGACTGGGTCTGGGTTTGAAACCTGAGTTGGGGGTTTAAACTGGCCTGAGACTGGGTCAGAAATGGGTAAAAAAAAAAAAAACTTGTTAATTTATGTTTTATTATGGGGGGGTTTTCAACAATCAAAACACATTCAACATTCACAGATGTGGTGGACATAAGAAATATCATAAAATAAAATAGAAAACTTAACAAACAACAAATTTGCAGCAGCACCATCTGTGATCATGTTAGCTATTTCCAGCTTTAGCTGAGACAACGAGCAAATAAGTTTTACAGCACCTTACACAACATGTATATACACTGATTTCCTTCATCACCCCATTCTCCCTGTCCAATGTGAAACATAGTTGAGTAGTGGAGACCAGAGTCTGTCAAACCTGGCCTGTCTCTTGTGGAGGTCATAACTGGGCTTTTCAAGAGGAAGAAAGTCAACAATCTGGTCAATCCACATTTTAAATGTAGGAGAAGAATTAGAAGCCCACAGTAGAAGAATACATTTCTTAGCAAAGTATGTGATGTCATTAACACATTTTCTCTTTCTGGATCACAGTACGTGATGTCATAAACAAACGTTCTCTGTCTGGATCAAGAACAAAGTCCTTCTGGGTATTAAGAAGATCTTTAAGGTCAGGGCCCTCCGTAAGGCTCAAAAAATCATTTTAGACCCAAGCCACCCCCTGTACCTGAACATTGAACTACTCCCCTCTGGGTGCAGGTATAGGGCACCCCTCAGCAGGAAAAACACAACTAATAATTTGTGCCAGGTGTGATATCCCTCCTAAATTGCTCGGGCTATTGTTCCTATCCACCCAGTAAGGCCAGCAGGCTGATGCTCCTATCCACCCAGTAAGGCCAGAAGGCTGATGCTCCTATCCACCCACTAAGGCCAGCAGGCTAATGTTCCTATCCACCCAGTAAGGCCAGCAGGCTAATGTTCCTATCCACCCAGTAAGGCCAGCAGGCTGATGCTCCTATCCACCCAGTGAGGCCAGCAGGCTATTGTTCCTATCCACCCAGTAAGGCCAGCAGGCTAATGTTCCTATCCACCCAGTAAGGCCAGCAGGCTGATGCTCCTATCCACCCAGTAAGGCCAGCAGGCTAATGTTCCTATCCACCCAGTAAGGCCAGCAGGCTAATGTTCCTATCCACCCAGTAAGGCCAGCAGGCTAATGTTCCTATCCACCCAGTAAGGCCAGCAGGCTAATGTTTCTATCCACCCAGTAAGGCCAGCAGGCTAATGTTCCTATCCACCCAGTAAGGCCAGCAGGCTAATGTTCCTATACACCCAGTGAGGCCAGCAGGCTAATGTTCCTATCCACCCAGTAAGGCCAGCAGGCTAATGCTCCTATCCACCCAGTAAGGTCAGCAGGCTAATGTTCCTATCCACCCAGTAAGGCCAGCAGGCTAATGTTCCTATACACCCAGTAAGGCCAGCAGGCTGATGCTCCTATCCACCCAGTAAGGCCAGCAGGCTAATGTTCCTATCCACCCAGTAAGGCCAGCAGGCTAATGTTCCTATCCACCCAGTAAGGCCAGCAGGCTGATGCTCCTATCCACCCAGTGAGGCCAGCAGGCTATTGTTCCTATCCACCCAGTAAGGCCAGCAGGCTAATGTTCCTATCCACCCAGTAAGGCCAGCAGGCTGATGCTCCTATCCACCCAGTAAGGCCAGCAGGCTAATGTTCCTATCCACCCAGTAAGGCCAGCAGGCTAATGTTTCTATCCACCCAGTAAGGCCAGCAGGCTAATGTTCCTATCCACCCAGTAAGGCCAGCAGGCTAATGTTCCTATACACCCAGTGAGGCCAGCAGGCTAATGTTCCTATCCACCCAGTAAGGCCAGCAGGCTAATGCTCCTATCCACCCAGTAATGCCAGCAGGCTAATGTTCCTATCCACCCAGTAATGCCAGCAGGCTAATGTTCCTATCCACCCAGTAAGGCCAGCAGGCTAATGTTCCTATACACCCAGTAAGGCCAGCAGGCTAATGTTCCTATCCACCCAGTAAGGCCAGCAGGCTAATGTTCCTATCCACCCAGTAAGGCCAGCAGGCTAATGTTCCTATCCACCCAGTAAGGCCAGCAGGCTAATGTTCCTATACACCCAGTAAGACCAGCAGGCTAATGTTCCTATCCACCCAGTAAGGCCAGCAGGCTAATGTTCCTATCCACCCAGTAAGGCCAGCAGGCTAATGCTCCTATCCACCCAGTAAGGCCAGCAGGCTAATGCTCCTATCCACCCAGTAAGGCCAGCAGGCTGATGCTCCTATCCACCCAGTAAGGCCAGCAGGCTAATGCTCCTATCTACCCAGTAAGGCCAGCAGGCTAATGCTCCTATCCACCCAGTAAGGCCAGCAGGCTAATGTTCCTATCCACCCAGTAAGGCCAGCAGGCTAATGCTCCTATCCACCCAGTAAGGCCAGCAGGCTAATGTTCCTATCCACCCAGTAAGGCCAGCAGGCTAATGCTCCTATCCACCCAGTAAGGCCAGCAGGCTAATGTTCCTATCCACCCAGTAAGACCAGCAGGCTAATGTTCCTATCCACCCAGTAAGGCCAGCAGGCTAATGTTCCTATCCACCCAGTAAGGCCAGCAGGCTAATGCTCCTATCCACCCAGTAAGACCAGCAGGCTAATGCTCCTATCCACCCAGTAAGGCCAGCAGGCTAATGCTCCTATCCACCCAGTAAGGCCAGCAGGCTAATGCTCCTATCCACCCAGTAAGGCCAGCAGGCTAATGCTCCTATCCACCCAGTAAGGCCAGCAGGCTAATGTTCCTATCCACCCAGTAAGGCCAGCAGGCTAATGCTCCTATCCACCCAGTAAGGCCTGCAGGCTAATGCTCCTATCCACCCAGTAAGGCCAGCAGGCTAATGCTCCTATCCAGCCAGTAAGGCCAGCAGGCTAATGTTCCTATCCACCCAGTAAGGCCAGCAGGCTAATGTTCCTATCCACCCAGTAAGGCCAGCAGGCAAATGTTCCTATCCACCCAGTAAGGCCAGCAGGCTAATGTTCCTATCCACCCAGTAAGGCCAGCAGGCTAGTCGTTTGTTATTGATATGTAACTGTTATGAAAGTTGTATTGTCAATTTTGTTTTGTATTTAAACGCCACTTTAAACGTGTACATGACACTGCAACAAAATTTCCCCGTGGGGACTATAAAGTCAGTAAAGTAGAGTGCCAAAATCTGGTAATGTCTCTACAACTCCAAAATACATGCATATAGGTTCCACATTCAGAGGTACATCTTTTACAACCGGGAGAAATGTCTGTCTTCATTCTATGGAGTCTCACTGCGGCGTAACAAAAAATGTGTGACTGTAGATTATTTCATTTGTACATTACTAGAGGAGCATTAAACCCTGTCGCAAACATTCACCCATAACTCATCACTGATAGTCCAAGGTCCTTTTCCCAGATTATTTCCAGAGGAGTAAAGGAGGAGCCTACATTCTCAGTATCTTATATCCTGACAACTTGCCTTACTGAGCAATTGTGTCTAAAATGGGAGGGATTTCTCAGGGTTGGATATGTAGAGCAAGACATCATCCTCGTAGAGCGAAATCTTGTTCTGAAAGCCGCCTGCCGAAACACGCATAATACTTGGATTGCTCCTTATCAACTCTGCTAAAGGCTCCCAACAAGTAGAGCAGGGGGAACAGCAAACATCCCTGCCACATTCCAAAGGGAATCTGTCAGAGTTCAGACCGTTAGTTGACAACATTTAGTAAAGTTTGGGCACGTATTGAACTTTTCTAAGACTGAGAAAAGAAAGCTCCACTCCATCCTGTCGAACACAGCTTCTAGTGAATCCAGCAGGACAGTGGTGTGGAACACCTTCTCAGTGAATCCAGGAGGACAGGGGCGTGGAAGACCTTCTCAGCCTCCAGTGAAGCCAGCAGGACAGGGGCGTTGAACACCTTCTCAGCCTTCAGTGAAGCCAGGAGGACAGGGGCGTTGAACACCTTCTCAGCCTCCAGTGAAGCCAGCAGGACAGGGGCGTTGAACACCTTCTCAGCCTTCAGTGAAGCCAGGAGGACAGGGGCGTTGAACACCTTCTCAACCTCCAGTGAAGCCAGCAGGACAGGGGCGTTGAACACCTTCTCAGTCTTCAGTGAAGCCAGGAGGACAGGGGCGTTGAACACCTTCTCAGCCTTCAGTGAAGCCAAGAGGACAGGGGCGTTGAAAACCTTCTCAGCCTCCAGTGAATGCAGCAGGACAGGTGTGTGGAACACCTCAGCCTCCAGTGAAGCCAGCAGGACAGGGGCGTTGAACACCTTCTCAGCCTTCAGTGAAGCCAAGAGGACAGGGGCGTTGAAAACCTTCTCAGCCTCCAGTGAAGCCAGAAGGACAGGTGTGTGGAACACCTTCTCAGCCTCCAGTGAAGCCAGCAGGACAGGGGCGTGGAACACCTTCCATCAAAAGGATGGTGAATGTTACCTGTCTCTAACAAATCCAGCTTGGTCCACTTTAATATCAAATATAAGGCAAATGTTACCTGTCTCAAATTTTGTTTAATTTTATTTTTAAACTTTAACATTTATTTAATTAGGCAATATTATTATTTACAATGATGGCCTACCCCAGCCAAACCCAGCTTCGTCCAGCTCTAGTATAAAAAAGACGGTGAATGTTACCTGCCTATAATAAATCCAGCTTGTTCCACTTCAATGTCAAAAAGACGGCGAATGTTACCTGTGTCTGTAAGCGTATGCGCTACTGGTTGAAGTCAGGTGCAGGAGAGCAGAGAGTTGTGATCACTCTTTATTTGGACAGAAGCACAACAAACCAACGCAACTGCGTCAAACCTCCAGCCAAAATGCAAAAAAAAAGAAATGCGCCAAATACAGTCACAAAACTAACGTTAATCACAAAATCTCCTATGGGTTCAACAAGAATACCCAAGGGGAAACAATCAGCCTGGCGCGTCACACTGAACATGAAACAAAATAATAACACACAAAGACATGGGGGGGGGACAGAGGAATATATATATATGTAGTGTGATTAGGGAATGTAAACCAGGTGTGTGGAGAACAAGACAAAACAAATGGAAAAATTTAAAACGTAGCGGCGATGGCTAGAAGGCCGGCGACGTCGACCGCCGAACGCCGCCCGAACAAGGAGAGGAGCCGACTTCGGCGGATGTCGTGACTGTCTCTAATAAATCCAGCTTGGTCCGCCTTAATTATTTTGGGAAGAAGAGTGTTTAGTCTTTTGGCAAGCAATTTGGTAATTATTTTATAGTCGAAATCCAACAAGCTTAAAGGGATGAGCAGGATAGAGGCTCCTCATCTTTTTTGTAATGCGGGCTGTGTAGATAGAGTCTGGGAGAGCTCCGTTTTAACAACACTGTAATGTGGGCTGTGTAGATAGAGTCTGGGAGAGCTCAGTTTTAGCAACACTGTAATGTGGGCTGTGTAGATAGAGTCTGGGAGAGCTCCGTTTTAACAACACTATAATGTGGGCTGTGTAGATAGAGTCTGGGAGAGCTCCGTTTTAACAACACTGTAATGTGGGTTGTGTAGATAGAGTCTGGGAGAGCTCCGTTTTAGCAACACTGTAATGTGGGCTGTGTAGATAGAGTCTGGGAGATCTCCAATTTCACAGAAATCATCCAGCATTGGCATGAACATAGGGCTAAACTGAGGCCCAAAATCTTTGTAGAACTCTCTGGGAAATCCTTCTGGGCCTGGGGACTTGTTAGGTGGCATGGAGGTAATTGCCTCCAGGTCCTCCTTGGGAGTGAAGGGGGAGTTGAGATATTCTTGGTCTCTGAAAATCTTTGGGATAAAAATGTAATCTATACGAGAGTAGGTGTTATGGACATTGGAGAAGTATGTATAGTCCATAGATGAGCTATTAGTCTCTCTCCAGATATCAATCCCATCTCTTTAATAATAAGAGAGTTCAACATCTAGGATATGTGATGGGGAGTTGAAATGATACAGAGTTGAGTTGAGGGTACAATTAAAATCTCCAGCCAGCACTCTAAAGAAAACACAATGCTCATTGAACAGGGTTATCATTTTCAACATGAAAGCAGGAGTACATGTGTTCAGAAGTGTATACAGTACGTGTTTAAGATTGTAATTGGTTGGCCATACAGTGACCCAGTTATCAGAATACATCTCCCCTCCGGATCAGATATGTTTTTGTCAATTATGAATAGAATAAGCACAACATCTGCTTTTTCCTTTTTGAGAGCACAAATCAAATTGTATTTGTCACATGCGGCCGAATACAACAGGTGTAAACGTTACAGTGAAATGCTTAATTAAAAGCCCTTAATTAACCAACCATGCAGTTTTAAGAAAATACCCCCCAGAAAGATGAGATAAGAATAACAAATCATTAAAGAGAAGCAGTAAATAACAATAGTGGGGATATATACAGGGTGTACCGGTACAGAGTCAATGTGGAGGCTATATACAGGGGGTACCGGTACAGAGTCAATGTGGAGGCTATATACAGGGGGTACCGGTACAGAGTCAATGTGGAGGCTATATACAGGGGGTACCGGTACAGAGTCAATGTGGAGGCTATATACAGGGGGTACCGGTACAGAGTCAATGTGCAGGGGCACCAGTTAGTCGAGGTAATTGAGGTAATTATGTACAGGTAGGTAGAGTTATTAAAGTGACTATGCATAGATAATAACAGAGAGCAGCAGTGGCTTAGAAGAGGATGGGGGGGAAATGCAAACAGTCTGGGAAGCCATTTGATTAGATGTTCAGGAGTCTTATGGCTTGGGGGTAGAAGCTGTTTAGAAGCCTCTTGGACCTAGACTTGGCGCTCCAGTACCGCTTGCCGTGCGGTAGCAGAGAGAACAGTCTATGACTAGGGTGGCTGGTGTCGTTAACAATTTTTAGGCCTTCCTCTGACACCACCTAGTATAGAGGTCCTGGATGGCAGGAAGCTTGGCCGTACGCACTACCGTCTGTAGTGCATTGGGGTTGGAGGCCGAGCAGTTGCCATACCAGACAGTGATGCAACCCGTCAGGATGCTCTCGATGGTGCAGCTGTAAAACATTTTGAGGATCTGAGGACCCATGCCAAATCTTTTCAGTCTCCTGAGGGGGAACAGGTTTTGCTGTGCGCTCTTCACGATTGGCTTGTCGTAATTTGACCATGTTAGTTTGTTGGTGATGTGGACGCCAAGGAAATTGAAGCTCTCAACCTGCTCCACTACAGCCCCGTTGATGAGAATGGGGGAGTGCTCAATCCTCCTTTTCCTGTAGTCCACAATCATCTCTTTTGTCTTGATCACGTTGAGGGAGAGTGAAGAGGCGACACCGGGATGCTGGAGTTGCATAGAAAAAGCCATATCTCAGACTGGCCAATAAAAAGAAAAGATTAAGATGGGCAAAATAACTCAAACACTGGACAGAGGACTGGACAGAGGAACTCTGCCTAGAAAAGGCCAGCATCCCGGAGTCGCCTCTTCTCTGTTGACTTTGAGACAGGTGTGTTGCGGGTACTATTTAATGAAGCTGACAGTTGAGGACTTGTCTGTTTCTCAAACTAGACACTCTAATGTACTTGTCCTCTTGCTCAGTTGTGCACCGGGGCTTCCCACTCCTCTTTCTATTCTGGTTAGAGCCAGTTTGTGATGTTCTGTGAAGGGAGTAGATCACAGCATTGTACGAGATCTTACGTTTCTGGGCATGGAATAGCCTTAATTTCTCAGAACAAGAATAGACTGACGAGTTTCAGAAGAAAGTTATTTGTTTCTGGCCATTTTGAGCCTGTAATTGAACCCACAAATGCTGATGCTCCAGATACTCAACTAGTCTAAAGAAGGTCAGTTGTATTGCTTCATTTAATCAGTACAACAGTTTTCAGCTGTGCTAACATAATTGCAAAAGAGTTTTCTAATGATCAATTAGCCTTTTATAATGATACATTTGGATTAGCTAACACAACGTGCCATTGGAGCACAGGAGTGATGGTTGCTGACAATGAGCCTCTGTACGCCTATGTAGATATTCCATTAAAAAATCTGCCGTTTCCAGCTACAATAGTCATTTACAACATTAACAATGTCTAGACTGTATTTCTGATCAATTTGATGTTAATTTAATGGACAAAAAAATGAAACAAGGACATTTCTAAGTGACCCCCTTTTGAACAGTAGTGTACGTCTCCTTTTCCAGCGAATCACGGGGACCTGGGCCTGGTCGGGCGTCCGTAGTAGTAGTCCCTCACGTCGACTCATTGAAGAAGAACTCCTCGTCCGATTTGAGGTGAGTAATCCCGGTTATGTTGCACTTCCTAAGGCTTCCACTAGATGTCAACAGTCTTTAGAACTTTGTTTGAGGATTGTACTGTGAAGTAGGGGCTCATAAGGGCTGTTTGAGCCAGGTGTCTGGCAGATTGCCACAGGCTCTGATGTGCGGTCACGAGAGAGTTAGCTCTCATTCCATTGCTTTTCTACAGACAATGGAATTCTCCGGTTGGAACCGTATTGATGATTTATGTTAAAAACATCCTAAAGATTGATTCTATACTTAGTTTGACAAGTTTCTACGGGCTGTAATGGAACTTTTTGAACTTTTCGTCCGACGTTCGGCGGGACCTGTTTGTTTACCAAACGCCCTAAAAAAAGGATGGACATTATCGAACAAAACAAACATTTATTGTGGAACTGTGATTCCTGGGAGTGCATTCTGATGAAGATCATCAAAGGTAAGTGAATATTTATAATGCTATTTATGACTAATGTTGACTACCCAATATGACGTATATCTTTTTGGCTGCTTTGTTGTCTGAACGCTGTACTCAGATTATCGCATGGTTTGCTTTTTCCGTACAGTTTTTTTAAAAATCTGACACAGCGGTTGCTTTAAGGAGACGTATATCTCTAATTTCATGTATAAGAGTTGTATTTTCATCAACATTTATAATTAGTATTTCTGTAAATAGATCTGGCTCTCTGCACAATCACCGCATGTTTTAGAACTACTGAATGTAGCGCACCAATGTAAAATGTTTTTTTTTTATATAGATATGCACGTTATCGAACAAAACATACATGTATTGTGTAACATGAGTCCTATGAGTGTCATCTGATGAAGATCATCAAAGGTTAGTGATTAATTTTACCTCTATTTGTGCTTTTTGTGACTCCTCTCTTTGGCTGGAAAAAATGGCTGTGTTTTTCTGTGAGTTGGTGGTGACCTAACATAATCATTTGTGGTGCTTTCGCTGTAAAGCATTTTTTGAAATCAGACACTGTGGCTGGATTGACGAGAATTGTATCTTTAAAATGGTGTAAAATACTTGTATGCTTGAGGAATTTAAATTATGAGATTTTTGTCGTTTTTGAATTTGGCGCCCTGCACTTTCACTGGCTGTTGGCGAGGTGGGATGATACCGTCCCAAATATCCCAGAGAGGTTTTAAGAGCCGATAAGACGGCAGCCATCTTGGCCTACATATGTTATCACTCATTCAGGTTTCTTCCGATGGCAGTTCCATCTCAGCAGATTTAAGAAACTCGTCAACGTCATCGAACAGTAATCGAACTTCAGTGCAAGTCATCTCTGAGGTGGATAATAGTTAAAGTTGCGTGTGATCACATGAAAATAAAAATAAACGGTGTACATAAAATAACAATCTCTGAACGCCCCAAAAAAACAACTCCACGTGTTGGATCTGTTAACCACACGTCACAATTCTGTGTTCTGAAAAACATCTCCCGAGAAAAAAAAGCCTAATCTTCTCCGCACCACGTTGCCCCCCGTCCAGGCCACAGGAAGAAAGGAAATCATAAAAAAAGAGGTGGAGGATTGAAGTAAATCAAATCAATGGCCCAGCCTACAAATACATCCCCGAAAAGGACATAGGCCTAATCGTTTGGACTAAATCAAACAGAAATGAGGGAGAAAATTCCTAAGAGGGATCTATAGGATAAGTTTGTTATTATTAAAATTAAATATCAATAGGTTAAGTTTGTTATTATTAAAATTAAATATCAATAGGATAAGTTTGTTATTATTAAAATTAAATGTCAATGTGATAAGTTTGTTATTATTAATATTAAATATCAATAGGAAAAGTCGGTCATAAAAGATAGGCAACAAATTGACACACTAAGCCTCTCGTTAGGTCTGTAGATGTGTCGCAATCGACAGACTATCAATGGTGAAGGCCTATGTGAAAATTATAAGTACAAATAAAAAGTAGACTATTGGCCTAATTTAAATTTGACAGTATCTGATCACTTTGTCTGCCAATTATCATTTTAGGCTACTTGTATGTCCCCATTTATGTCAAGTGAGAAGATTAACCATTTACAGCCTGTCATCTTGTCTGTAGAACATATAGGCTAACAGGCTAACAGGCTGTAAATGGTTAATTTTCTCACTTGACATAAATGGGGAAATAAAAGTAGCCTAAAACGTCAGTAGGCCTAGATTAGACTATAGGACCAATCCCTCTCTCAGCTAAAACGTCAGTAGGCCTAGATTACACTATAGGACCAATCCCTCTCAGCTAAAACGTCAGTAGGCCTAGATTAGACTATAGGACCAATCCCTCTCAGCTAAAACCACAGTAGGCCTAGATTAGACTATAGGACCTATCCCTCTCAGCTAAAACGTCAGTAGGCCTAGGTTAGACTATAGGACCAATCCCTCTCTTAGCTAAAACATCAGTAGGCCTAGATTAGACTATAGGACCAATTCCTCTCTCAGCTAAAACGTCAGTAGGCCTAGATTAGACTATAGGACCAATCCCTCTCTCAGCTAAAACGTCAGTAGGTCTAGATTAGACTATAGGACCAATCCCTCTCAGCTAAAACGTCAGTAGGCCTAGATCAGACTATAGGACCAATCCCTCTCTCAGCTAAAAAGTCAGTAGGCCTAGATTAGACTATAGGACCAATCCCTCTCTCAGCTAAAACGTCATTAGGCCTAGGTTAGACTATAGGACCAATCCTATCAGCTAAAATGTTAGCAGATACACGGCTATAATGACATTTAGCGGGGCGGGTGGGTCATTGGATGTCAGCTATATGTTGTCTTACCTCCAATAGTAATAACAGTAATCGCTTTTAATCATCGGTGAATTTCTGGATTGACATTAAAAAGCCTGCTTGCATGGGCTCCTTTGTGAATAATCCTGAAGTCATTTGGGTATCTGAATCCCCTGAAGATGCCTCGGTCAATTAAATGTTTCTTCACCTCGTCAAACTCTCGACGCTTTTGACGTATTCCAGCTGACACGTCCTGGCGTAAGGATGTCTTCGACAGAAGACAAGGTTGGCAGTTGTTGACTTGGAAAGGGATGGGTCCTCAAGCTCCTGGCTAATGGTGCTTTTTCTGAAGGTAGCTGTTTCTTGGAGGCTTTTTCCACGGCTATTTCTCGAGTCCGAGTAAAAATGCCACATGTAATGTTGCCTTTTGTAGCCACCAATACATGTTTTTTTACTTAAGAAAATGGGGTTTAACTTGAAGTGGAGCTCTCAGTTCATGCGGCCGTCTCGTTCAAGGGTCACGTGACCCCCCAGGTGAGGGTATTAAACTTGCCTGAGAAGGGTTTGGGTTTAAAACCAGAGCTCGGGTGTTAAACTTCTCCGAGACTGGGTCTGGGTCTGGAACCAGAGCTCGGGGGGTTAAACCTCTCTGGGTCTGGGTTTGAAACCAGAGCTCGGGGGTGTTAAACCTCTCTGGGTCTGGGTCTGAAACCAGAGCTCGGGGGTGTTAAACCTCTCTGGGTCTGCGTCTGAAACCAGAGCTGGGGGGTGTTAAAACTCTCTGGGTCTGGGTCTGAAACCAGAGCTCGGGGGGTGTTAAACCTCTCCGAGACTGGTTCTGGGTTTGAACCTGTGGGTCTGAGAGCAGCCACATCGTAAACTCCAAACCCAATCTTTGCTCTTAGTCTTGTACTTCCAGCATCAGTGTCAATCTGCTACGATCGCCAACATATTTGCCTACCCTCGCTTAAATAAAGATTGACTATACTTTTACAACAGAGCCCATCTGGACATCAAACATAGACTCCATCGAGCAGCAACAGCCGCAGACAGCCAGTACGGCCTCATCAATGTAACGGGTCAATCACAGCTAGAGCCTGATCCAGTCTACTGTCAGGGGAAGACAATGATCGACTGTCTGAACCAGATTTTTAGACTAGAGATCAAATGTAAGGCTTCAGAGGTGTGAAACCAATACATTGTCACATGGCAAATGTAATAACAGAGAAGGCAATGTGTTGTAAGTTATTGGGTTTCCTACAGCCCACTGGATAGGGTGGTTGTGTTTCCTGTTGTTATGAAACTACTGTGTACATGATTGTAAAAACTATTGGTTGCTAAATCCGGAGAAATGACGGATTATGTAAAAAAAAAAAAATGTTGGTCACTAAATCCAGCTAGAGGACCCCGTAAAAACGGTTGGTCACTAAATCCAGCTAGAGGACCACCTAAAAACGGTTGGTCACTAAATCCAGCTAGAGGACCACCTAAAAACGGTTGGTCACTAAATCCAGCTAGAGGACCACCTAAAAACGGTTGGTCACTAAATCCAGCTAGAGGACCACGTAAAAACGGTTGGTCACTAAATCCAGCTAGAGGACCACGTAAAAACGGTTGGTCACTAAATCCAGCTAGAGGACCACGTAAAAACGGTTGGTCACTAAATCCAGCTAGAGGACCAACTAAAAACGGTTGGTCACTAAATCCAGCTAGAGGACCAACTAAAAACGGTTGGTCACAAAATCCAGCTAGAGGACCAACTAAAAACGGTTGGTCACTAAATCCAGCTAGAGGACCACGTAAAAACGGTTGGTCACTAAATCCAGCTAGAGGACCACCTAAAAATGGTTGGTCACTAAATCCAGCTAGAGGACCACGTAAAAACGGTTGGTCACTAAATCCAGCTAGAGGACCACCTAAAAACGGTTGGTCACTAAATCCAGCTAGAGGACCACGTAAAAACGGTTGGTCACTAAATCCAGCTAGAGGACCACGTAAAAACGATTGGTCACTAAATCCAGCTAGAGGACCACGTAAAAACAGTTGGCTGGTATGAACCTCAAACCATTATATACTTATAAATTATTGGTTTGGCTGGGTCCTCTATAATGCTATCTGGTTACAACATGGTTACAACATGGTGTTGAGGCCCATCGCTGTACTCTTGATAGTCACCACCACACAGCTGTTTCCATTTGAGGATGTTTATATGATTTTGGTCTGAATGACTTGGATTCTTATTGTTGTTATTAGTTGGACGCAACAACATTCAGACATTTGTGTTAGTGTCAACAATTTAAAAAGTCCTCGATAAACACTCTGACCTGAGTGGGCGGGTGCGACGTCCAGATGCGCATTTCCAAGCGCTCTGATTGGTTGGGAATGTCAAGGGCTATGATGGGTGAGGAATAACTAAGGTAGGCTGAGCAGCCAAACTAACGGGACCTTTAGGGAAACTGAAGGGAACATATGGGGAAGTTAGGTCGAGAGGAGAGGAGCAGGACGGCCTTTTTTTTTTACAATTATAGATTATAAACTATCAAAATAAAGAACGTAAATTGCATGTATAATCTCAGACCCACAGTGATGTCGAAACGTTGGTAGATACCCATTAAATTGCTGGGAGTTTATACATGGAGTGTTCGATGACGTTGACTAGTATCTTAAATCTGCTGACACTTTCTTTATTTTGATAGTTTATAGTTTATCCACCGTTAGTCAGCACCTCCACACAAACTATTTTCTGGGTGTGCGCCAGCTGACGTTTATTCATCTACAATTATAGATGATACCTAAATATGTAAGACAACTAAAATTATTCTCATCACAATCATGTTTGGTATATAAGATAGACTACTTTCCGTTCACGAAAAAAACAACAAGTGTCTGATGATAAGCGATGCAAGCAACGTCATGTAGCCTAGCATATTGTTGAATTCTGCAGCATTCCAGGCATAGCTCTGACAACAATAGACTATCAAATCTCTGAACAAATAGCTGTTTACACTCTCGCACCATTGCCGGAATCAGAGGGCCACAGTTTATTCACAGTGAGAACAGGCAATGGTCTGAAATCTACAACCAGAGAACGTTTCTGACCCGATCCTGGTCCGACCCCTTGTATTCTTCTTCTTCTTCTTCTCTAAAGACTACTGAGACAGGAGGCGAGAGGAGGTGAAAGAGGGACAAAGGGAAGGGGAAGGGGAAGTGGAACAGACACTGAGGGGTCGATGCTGAGATGCTATATCCCCCAGTCAACCTCCATCCTCCCTCCACCAAGACCAGAGGAAGTACACCAGGAACTTAAGGTCTGGTTAGAGAGAGAGACCCTGCTGTGATGACGTGGTGTGTGTGTGTCTGCGTGTGTGCATGTGGTGTGTGTCTGTGTCTGTGTCTGTGTTTATAGTTGAGGTCTGGTTAGAGAGAGAGACCCTGCTGTGTTGATAGGAAGACGTGAGATTTGTTCCGATGTCTCAATCCTTCTAGGCACAATATAAAGCTACTCTCTCTCTCTCCCTCTCTTTCTCCCTCTCTCTCTGACTTTCTCTCAATCTCTCTCTCCCCCTCTCTCTCTCTCTCTCCCCCCCTCTCTTTCTCTCCATCTATCTCTCTCTCCCGTCTCTCTGTCTCTCTCCCTGTCTCTCTCCCCCCTCCCTCCCTCTCTCTCTGTCTCTCTCTCTCTCCCCCCTCTGTCTCTCTCTCTCTCTCTCTCTCTCTCTCTCTCTCTCTCTCTGTCTCTAGATAATCTATGATAGTCTGTGGTTAGGTGGTTTAAAGGTTCAGATCTAAGATTGGGTTTAATGTGGTCAGAGTTTCTTCCTAACACTAATAATAAAATAGCGTGTCCGTTCATGTAATTACAAACAGAACGCATTAGAATAACCCACAGAATACGTGCTAATCAAAATCTCCCCTTTGATCTTGTTAGTGTGGACATACAGGCATTTCCTAGGAAGTATCTGGGATCTATAAAGGAAATCTTGCATCGCTTTCAGCTCTGATAGAAGTAATTGTCTGACTTGTTTTTACATTATTTTAACTACTAAAACATGTAATTACAGTAAATTCAATATAAATAGGCAACCAAGATCTATAAAACAATACTAATACTGATTAAAAAATACTAATTTATGAAACAATACTAATATACGAAACAATAACAATATATTGTTTTGGAAACTATACCAAAATGGAAACTATTCAAATCAAATAAAATCAAATTTATTTATATAGCCCTTCGTACATCAGCTGATATCTCAAAGTGCTGTACAGAAACCCAGCCTAAAACCCCAAACAGCAGGCAATGCAGGTGTAGAAGCACGGTGGCTAGGAAAAACTCCCTAGAAAGGCCAAAACCTAGGAAGAAACCTAGAGAGGAACCAGGCTTTGTGGGGTGGCCAGTCCTCTTCTGGCTGTGCCGGGTGGAGATTATAAACCTAGAGAGGAACCAGGCTATGTGGGGTGGCCAGTCCTCTTCTGGCTTCAGACCCCTTGAATTTTTCCACCATTTTTTGCATTACAACCTTATTCTAAAATGGATTCAATGTTTGTTCCCCTCATCAATCTACACACAATAACACATAATGACAAATCCAAAACAGGTTTTTACACATTTTTTCTCATTTCTTTAAAAAAAATTATGAAATCTCACATTTACATAAGTATTCAGACCCTTTACTCTACTTTAATGAAGCACCTTTGGCAGTGATTACAGCCCAGAGTCTTCCTGGGTATGACGCTACAAGCTTGGCACACCTGTATTTAGGGAGTTTCTGCCATTTTTCTCTGCAGAGCCTCTCAAGCTATGTCAGGTTGGACGGGGAGCGTCGTTCCACAGCTATCTTCAGGTCTCTCCAGAGATGTATGATCGGGTTCAAGTCCGGGCTCTGGCTGGGCCACTCAAGGGCATTCAGAGACTTGTCCCGAAGCCACTCCTACATTGTCTTGGCTGTGTGCTTAGGGTCGTTGTCCTGTTGGAAGGTGAACCTTCACCCAAGTCTGAGGTCTTGTCACGTTGTATAAATGATTGGAGACAGGCCAGGAATTGGTAATAGGGGGTTTTAATACACCTGAAGTATTCAACATACCATGAAAGGCATGGGGCGAAGCCCAAAACAAACACCCATACAAAAACAAAGGGATGTAACCCAAACAAAAAGCGAGGTTAAACCTCTAATAAATACATAGAATGAGACCCGTAATAACAATACACAGAACGAGACCCGTAATAACAAGACACGGGACGAGACCCGTAATAACAACACACAGAACGAGACCCGTAATAACAAGACACAGGACGAGACCCGTAATAACAACACACAGGACGAGACCCGTAATAACAACACACAGAACGAGACCCGTAATAACAACACACAGAACGAGACCCGTAATAACAACACACAGGACGAGACCCATAATAACAAGACACAGGACGAGACCCGTAATAACAACACACAGGACGAGACAAGTAATAACAACACACAGGATGAGACCCGTAATAACAATACAAGGGACGAGACCCGTAATAACAACACACAGGACGAGACCCATAATAACAATACAAGGGACGAGACCTGTAATAACAACACAAGGGACGAGACCCGTAACAACAACACATGGGACGAGACCCGTAATAACAACACAAGGGACGAGACCCGTAATAACAACACATGGGACGAGACCCGTAATAACAACACACAGAACGAGACCCGTAATAACAATACAAGGAACGAGACCCGTAATAACAACACATGGAACGAGACCCGTAATAACAATACATGGGACGAGACCCGTAATAACAACACACAGAACGAGACCCGTAATAACAACACACAGAACAAGACCCGTAATAACAACACACAGGACGAGACCCGTAATAACAATACAAGGGACGAGACCCGTAATAACAACACACAGGACGAGACCCGTAATAACAATACAAGGGACGAGACCCGTAATAACAACACATGGAATGAGACTCGTAATAACAACACATGGAACAAGACCCGTAATAACAAGACACAGGACGAGACCCGTAATAACAATTGCACAATACTAAACGGGATGAGACCAGTAATAGGGACAATTCAAGCAGCACAAAAGCCAAAACAACAAAGCCCAGGTACTCACAGTCCAACGAACATGGGAACAATAACCGACCAGACAATGGGGAACAAAGGGCACATATATACAATTACTAATCAGGGGAAATGGGAACCAGGTGTGTATAATGAAACAGTTCGGTGACGCCTAGAAGGCCGGTGACGTAGACCTCTGGAACTGGTGCACGAAATTAGCAGCTGTACCGGGGGGGGGGGGGGGGGGATCCGATCCGTGACAGTCCTGAACGCTGCGGAGCAGGTTTTCATCAAGGATCTCTCTGTACTTTGCTCCTTTCATCTTTCCTTCATCCTGACTAGTCTCCCAGTCCCTTCCTGTGAAAAACATCCCCACAGCATGATGCTGCCACCACCATGCTTCACCGTAGGGATAGTGCCAGGTTTCCTCCAGATGAGACGCATTCAGGCCAGAGTGCACTATATAGGGAATAGGGAGTCATTTGGGAATAACCCTATATAATGAACCATATCTGGCGTCCAGGCTTGTTTCAGCTGCCTAGCAGAGACCTCGAGGCTTCCTTGTCATTTGATTCTGCACATATAGCAGGACAATTTACCATTATCAGATGGGCTATTCATGTTAAACCTTCTGCCAATAAAACGCAATTGACACCGTTTTTATGGCATTTTTTTCATGTGGGGTGTATTGGATCCATATGGCACGAGAGTTAGATAAGCCGGGTGATATTTGCCATCAGAGACCATAATGACCATTATACAGCAGACCTAGCTGTAAAGACGACAAAACACTCGGGACACTAGATTGTTGTCCACCTAGAAATGGTCAACAATGCCCTAATGTTGTTGAGAGGGGGGTGGGCGGGGGAGACCCATAGCAAGCACACACACATAACAACATTTAACAGGTTGCTACACAAGAGATGTAAAGTTGATCTATATTTGCATAAAAGCTAACTCATAATTTTTTTTTTTTAGGTCTACACATTTCCTGTCAGGCAAATAATTCCTAATTCTCTTCTCAGCCAAATGTTGCACTACATAATGAACAATAGTGGGATGACACTGATTGTAAATATCATATCAGAGTTGAGAAAACACAGAGATAGACATCTGATCTAGAGCATTGTGTCTCCGTGGTCCCATTATCCACCAGACAGGTATGTCAGTGTGTCTACACCAGGTCTCTGGCGTCCTTGTCAACAACAGTAAGAGGTCAAATGAAGGTTTTAAATGGAGAAGAATAGCAGCCATGTTGTTGGTGAATTATCCCTCATATAGCAAGGAGGACAATTTATCGAAACCTATCGGCTCAAAGGAAAAAAGTGTTGAAAACCATAACTTTCATTTATGGATGATTAAATAAGGAAATCCCTTTAACCTAGAGCTGAGAGTTTAAAGCAGGGCAGCCCAACCCTCTTCCTGGAGATCTACCGTCCTGTAGGTGTTCAGTCCTGACAAAAAAGGACTGAACACCTACAGGACGGTAGATCTCGAGGAAGAGAGTTGGACTGAAAACCTACAGGACAGTAGATCTCCAGGAAGAGGTTTGGACTGAAAACCTCCAGGACAGTAGATCTCCAGGAAGAGGGTTGGGCTGCCCTGGTCTAAAGAGGGGCTCTGAAAAGCTTGTCTGTTAGTTTCTGTTAGAGGTTTACTGTTGAAAATGCCACAGTCAGCTAGTCATTTCAACAGAACATTTGACTCTTAAACCACGTTTTACTCTTTCAACCAGTTAGAAAAACAACTGTTAGAGAATAATAGACTATGAAAGTCAAATCAGGAACAGCAGCAGCTGTCTTTCTTTCTCCTTTTTGTATATAATAGTAAACTGAGACGATGGGCTTGTTTCTCTAGGTGTCAATAGCTGTCAAGGCAGAGAAGGGTTGTGTTGTTTATTTAATTAGAAAACTAATGTGTTCTGTGAGAATGGTATAGAGAGAGAAGAGAGAGACCTGGGACCAAGGCTTACAATAAGCTACACACGGTATGGCCACTGAGGAGCTTTCTCAAACGATTGAAATAGCATTGCACCTCTGTGTGTGTGTGTGTGTGTGTGTGTGTGTGTGTGTGTGTGTGTGTGTGTGTGTGTGTGTGTGTGTGTGTGTGTGTGTGTGTGTGTGTGTGTGTGTGTGTGTGTGTGTGCGTGTGTGTGTGTGTGTGTGTGTGTGTGGGCGGACGCGCACGCACGCGCGTTCAGTTGCTTGTGCCACAGTGCTTTGGTTGTAATAATTATTAATCAAAACATAGAATAAGCCTATAAAGCAATTAAAGTTTAGATAGCGCCTATATTTTCTTAAAACATAATTTTACCAACGGTGCCAAGTGAACAGGTTAGGTAAGCCTAGCCTCAATGGTGACCATGGAAATGACACGCGTGCCAGTCAGTGTGTCTCCATTTCTGCCAGATGGTTATTGGGGAAAGCCGTGAGCACACCGACCAATCAGAGGTACAAACACACCTCGGATTATTGGCAAAACATCAACTAAAATGAATCGTTACTAATTAATAGGACAAGTGTTCAACAACAGCCTCTAGACTAGATACACTTCTCAGCATCCTCCGTGTGCACAAACACACAAACACACAAACACACAAACACACTTCTTTATATAATAAAACATGAGGCATTTACTAACATCAAAGAAATAGTTTTGTCTTGATTATTATTTGTCTTGATTTTGTCTTGATTATTGAATTGGAAGAATTTACAAGAATATGGAATTGGAAAATAATAACAGATGCTTTGGCTTCTTGCCGATGATAAAATAGGCTAAATAAAAAAAGGATACAAGCACATTATTCCATCAGTCATTTTAAACAAAATGAGGCTCAAGATTCTGACAGGAAACAGGAAACAAGGTGTTCACTTTGTCCAACCCTTATGCAAAAACATAACTTATTAAGTTTCAGTCAGTAAGAGCAAACAGAAAACCAACTTAAGTGGCACTGCAACACTGCAATAGTCCAAGGAGCTTCAGCAGTTCTGAAGAGGGGACCAATAACTGCGAGAATAATGTGTAATACATGTAAACAATTACTTAGCCTACGTTTTGGGATGTGTGTTAGGTGTAATGATGCCGTGGCAATTAGGAACTGGGAGACTTTCGATGAATTTATCTAAATGTTTTCGGTGTCACCCTTGAATTTAGGATTTAGGCCATCACATTGACACCGTGAGGTATTAATCCATAATTAGTCCTTTACCGTGGGAAAGTCGTCAGTTGTGAAAGGGCATCGAGGAATAAAACAATTTTATTGTGGAATATGCGTCAACAGTAACCTTGGGAAAATCCTCTGCATTATCATTAACAGCAGACTTGTACATTTCCTCAACGAAAACAATGTACTGAGCAAATGTCAAATTGGCTTTTTACCAAATTACCGTACAACAGACCATGTATTCACC